>NC_140576.1:9517500-9742500 GCF_057381845.1 Rhamphochromis longiceps | reverse complement strand
CTGGCTCCAACAGTTGTAATGCTCAAAAGTCTGGTCCCCCACCCAAGTTGGTAGGCTCCTGTCCAAAGGTTCCTATTAATATGGGAGGGGTAGACGTCTCCTGTTTATTAGACACTGGGTCCATGGTCACTACCATCACAGAGTTTTTTTTTGCCAAACATTTTAAGAACTGAGAGAAACTGAAAGCATGCCATTGGCTGCGGTTACGGGCAGCTAATGGGCTAGATATTCCCTATGTTGGCTACCTGGAGCTTGATTGCCAGGTGTTAGGGAGGCAAATACCGAAGCGTGGTGTGTTAGTTGTTAGAGATCCTTTGGAGCCCAGCCCCAGCTCAGAAATATGTGGATGTGGCGAGAATAAGGCACGGCGGGACCACGGAGTATCATTCAGAGCCATCTTTATTTACATCACCTCTCACCACAACACCCCCAAACCCCTGAGTCCCCGTGTTTTTAACTAGGCGGGCGTGATTAAGAATGCCTTGCAGGTGCGTCCGCCCTCCCTGTCAGGTGATCAGAGAAAGTTGTAGCCCTTTTGCCTCTCCAATTGTGGTAGTAAGAAAGAAGGACTCCAGTATCAGGCTTTGTGTGGATTGCCGTCTTTTGAACTCAAAGACTAGGAAGGATGCTTTTCCCTTGCCCCGAATTGAAGGGTCCTTGGACATTATATCAGGTGCACGTTGGTCCTCCACCTTGGACTTGGCTAGTGGCTACAATAAAGTCCCTGTTGCTGAGCCAGACAAGAAGAAAACTGCTTTCTGCACTCCTTCCGGGTTATTTGAGTTCAACCGCATGCCGTTTGGCCTCTGTAATGCATCAAGCACCTTTCAGAGATTGGTGATTCTGGGAACCAAACATTCGCTCCATCAATCCTTGTTGTTGTATCTGGATGATGTGATTGTCTTCTCCACCATAGTAGATGAGCATATTCAGCACCTAGGAGCAGTACTGGAGACCTTGCGGGTACAACATTTGAAGGCCAAGCTGGAAAAATGTTGTTTTTTGCAGACAGAGGTAAAGTACCTTGGGCATGTGATCTCCAAGGACGAGGTAGCCACGGACCCAGACAAAATATCTGCTGTGTCTAATTGGCAAACTCCTAGCTCTGTTGCTGAATTGAGGTCATTCTTAGGGTTTGCTAGTTACTATCGCTGCTGTGTTGGAATGTTTTCGCTGCAGACGATGAATGCGCTGCGTGGAAAACAAATCCTTTTTTTGTCTTGCCACATCTTGCATGCACCGCGGTGGGCCCAAGTGAAGACAGCACTGAAGGTTCTTTTTCTATAGTGTTTTGCCCATTTGGGGTTATGTGTGAGTTGCCGTCCCTTTTTAACGTGTGTGATATGTCGATTTGTTTTTAAACGGTTCCACGCAGTGCTTGTCCTGTCTCACGGGCAATCATACAGTTTTATCGTTTTTAATAAAGTAAAGTTTTTAATTGTTTTTAAGTGCCGCTGTTACACTGTTACTTTTATTTTGTATTAAAAATGAAACCCTTTTTAACTGACTGTGCGCCTACGGCTCTGTCCTATTTTAAATAGGTACCTACCACGGGTCACACTAAGTACATACCTGACTTGCTGCCATGTGACTGGCTCATTAGACCTTTACAAAAGGTTTTCTAACAAAGCAAATGTAAGTTAAAGTAAGTGGTACACAGAGAGATTGCCCCAGCAAGAGAAAAAGGCACCCCAGTAGCATCAGGCTCTTGTTCAGTGACTATGATAGGCTCTCTAACCTTGAATATAAAGTCATTTTAGACAGCAAAGAGTTTTGAGTTTCTGGGGGTTTGGAGTTAGAAAGAACTGACATCCACCGTAAGCTCTTTATCATGGCTTGATATCACAACTCAAGGCTTTAACTGCAATTAGCTAGACACACTTGAATCCATAACCTAGAAAACTAGTTTTCAAGTGGCATAGTGGATATGTAGGTGTCTGATTTTCACAACAGTGAAAAAAATAATGCTAAGAATAAAAATATCATGTAGTTCTAGTGCATGAATTTGTATATTTTTAGCAAATTAACAGCATATTTTACAGATTAGTCTGAGTCTGGCAGCTGTAACGAAAGGTGAAGCTTATGCCTTGTTTTCACTGTGCACTGGCTTGTGCTTCATTTGTTAAAGAAACATGGCTAATTGCAGTTAACTGCAACTGGTGCCGTTTTTGTCACTGCACCAGTTGTCCCATCCATTTAATTTAGCCCTTTATTCCATAAAGCATAATGCTTTTCTCATCGTTAAAATGTTTTCAACTCTCATTAG
Source organism: Rhamphochromis longiceps (assembly GCF_057381845.1). NCBI lineage: Eukaryota > Metazoa > Chordata > Actinopteri > Cichliformes > Cichlidae > Rhamphochromis > Rhamphochromis longiceps. Next base: position 9,740,234 of record NC_140576.1, on the reverse strand, counting down.
AAAAGAGAGTTCAAATCAATGTAGCCTGAAGTTATAGAACTGTAAAAAGCTTTGGAGCCGTACTGCTGTTTGTCTCGGCTTGGTATGTGTATGGTTGAAAAATCACAGAAATCTGATCAAGTGAAAGTTATTTCAGCTGGCAAAATATGCAGTTTTTCTTTTTCCAATAAATTTTTAACAGACACTTCGATTTACCTCAGCTGAAAAGCCTTCCACACTGTTTCATTACACCACTGCTACTTATGTCACCATTTTTCCACAGCAATCGACTCATTTCTGCTTGAGCTGACTTGGAATGTCATAGTCAAAGTCAAGCCTTCAGGTTTGGACAATCCCCTGCTCACTGCAAAGACCACAGAAATCCAATCCAAATCCAATTTGGCCTGTGATTGATTATGGTGCTCACCACCTAATTAGGTGGGCAGCTAGGCTAATAACTGATGTAGATACATAGGAGCCATTTCCTTCAGCTTCCATGTAAACATACTATTGACCTTTCTAGTTCCGTATGGCCCTGTATGTCACTGACTTGTGAAACGAGCCATTTTCCCCTAATTCCACTGAGGTGCAGATAATCTGCTAATTCATCTTCCAGACCTGGAATCCTTTTGTAACTTATTTTAAAGATTCCACTCCTATGTGCATGGCTATTGTCTTTTGCGTTGTAACCCTCCTGACCTTGTTGCAATTATCAAGCAAGGGGTTTAGAAAGACAAACAAGGCTATTTATTTTTATCTTGGAACAATCATTTGCTTCTGTCAGACAAATAGAGGCCTTCTTGATGGTAACACAAGGTGAGCTAGATAGACCTCATTTAGGTTCAGTGGGAGCATCTGGTTGGATGTGATACCTGTGTCACAAGTAAATATTATAAGACCAAAAAGGACCAGGTGCAAGACATTTGCCCCCTCCACCAGATATGGTGTGAACAGTAGGTTTTGCCCTCTGTTGTGTGCAGCAGCACATAAGGACAAAGCACAGTAGGAGTAGAAGGCAGAAGCGTGCTACAAATGGGCTGAATGAACAGAATGGCAGGAAACACAAGAACAATGCATTTAGAGAAAGAGGCACTGAAAAGTCTTCTTCCATGCAGCCCCCCCTTGTTTTAAAAATTGTGCTTACAATTTTGTTGCAACTGAAAGGATCTTCAAGTGGGCACCATAAAATCTCTGTGGAATGAGTGGGGGAAATCTCTGGAAAACAGCTGTCTTGGTCTTCTTTGGCCTTCTTAAATGCTTCTTCAGAATTTTAAGTTTGTTTGGGATCATTATCCAGCTGCAGTGTGAATCCTACTCCGCACAGATTCATACCCCAGAGTGTAGCCATGTCTCTGAAGGATCTGTTACTTCTCTTTGCCAAACCAGGCAAACCGTCTCCAGAAATGAATATTTCCATCATCATGTTTGAAATACCTTCTTTTCCCTTCTTGTGCCCTTCTGTTGGTGCTCGAATTCCTCCAAATAACTTTTTACCCCACATTACTGTGAAATTCTAATATCCAAACAAGCCAGCCAGACCTTTTTCCTCAAAGAGCCTTCTTTATAGAAGCTGTAATAGTATGTGTTTATATGAGTCTTGGGCATGCACAGGGTAGTAACAACAGCTGGAGATGCTACACACTGGTAACAACAATGACAGAGTACATAAGCAAAACATAAAAATACTAGTTTATAGATTGATTTGTACATTGTCGCACCTTATTTTGTACATGCGTAAGAAATATAAAGCATGTTTGGCCCACAATAATAACACATCCTAGGTTCCAGGTCTATGTTAAAATGTGAATTGTGCTGAATAGAAGATGCTACAGATGGTTTTCATTTGCTGCAAATATGAGCCTTTATAACTTGCCTGTGGCGATAACAGAACAAGAAGATATAAACAAACAGCTTGAGTACGCCATAGAAAAAAAGACAAGAATTAAAATGAAAAATTTTGTTAAAAAATGTTCCTGATTAAAATTATATCATCTGGCATTGATATACAAGGCTTGGGTTATTTTTAAGTGCACAATTGTGCTTTAATATTCAGTAACAAATAAGTCAGCACCCGGAGGGGATAAAATCAAATGATACAATCTAAACGTAAACTGCAAATAACAAAGGTAATGTTTTATCTAGTGACATGAATTTTGCACAGAAAGGCACTGTGCAAAATAACTCAAATATGAAATAAAAGTATAAATAGGTATTCTGTTCTAGGATCACATATTAAGGCATAGGTGTCAAACTCTGGCCCGCGGGCCAAATTTGGCCCGCAGCCTAATTACATTTGGCCTGCGAAGCCATACCAAATTACTATTAGAGCTGGCCTACTGGTATTATACAGCTAATATATATATTGTTTAGTATTAAGCTTTGCTTGTTCGATATTCAGTTTTTCAGCAAAACGTGTTTGAGTCCATAAGAAAAGATTCATTCTTATATCTGGAGGAATAAATATGTTTCAATAAATATTAACGTTAGCCCGCGACTTTGTTCCAGTTTTGAATTTTGGCCCACTGTGTATTTGAGTTTGACACCCCTGTATTAAGGCATATAGAATGCATTTGTTGTTCTCAGTTAAATAAAACCGAATTTTAAAAAAATCAAGGAATAAAGTTACATATAAGAATCTATTGACCTGATTATGGCTGATGCTCACCAGGGAAACACAAAGGCACTAGACCTAATAAAAAAAAATCTACCTACTCTGTACACACAGATCTGAGGAGGTCTTCCACGAGTCATGATGCTGTTTTCTGGAGATCTGATCAGTAGGCAGTGATTTCATACCTGGCGATGTAGCCCAATAGGAAGTGAACCACCATCACAGTAAAGAAAACCCGAGATTAACCCTGAAGCTACCTGGATGAGAAAAAATTCTGCCTCGTAGTACAGGCTCAGATCAACTCTTTGCACGGGCTGTGTATTTTTTAGTTATGTATTTATTTTGCTACTCTGCATGGATCACTAACTGCTTATTTTTTGTTTACCAGTCCAGGGTTTCAGAATCTCTGTCAATGACACCCTCACAAAGCATTGGACTAACTAACAAATTTTAAAATGTTCACGCCAAAAGAAAGTCATATCTGTCAACCTTCTGCTCCTTCTGCATGACTGACTCTGTTACAGCTGCCAAGCTGTAACAGCTTGGCAGTCCTGCACTGCTTGTCTAAATACCAGAGATTACATATTTAAGACACTTTATGTTTCGCGCTGTCTTTACCTTATTTATTAAGATTTCATTTTTAAAAAGACACCAGATGTATTTATCTTTTCACTTAGATTTTGATTCCACCGAGTACAGCACCATTTTTATCTTCTACTTTTTCTAAACCTGTTAATCATCCATTCTTACATAAGACATATTTCTGAAAAATAATTAAAAATATTACACTTAATGGAGATTTGGATGGTTAGCATTTTGTTGTGCTGGAATTATATCGGATACGGTTATTAGACAGAGTACATAAGGCCAGGCCAAAAATAATACTGAATAATATTAATGTGAATAATAAAAACAGCCCTATATAAAATCAATAAAAGTGCATGAACCATAAAAATCAATCAAAATATACATTTTTATTTTATTTTTTTTTTACAATTTTAAAACACAAGGGCTAAATCCTGTTTTTTTTTAATCCTGGATCTTTTACGCTATTGTTTCCGATTTTCCTCAGTATTTGTTTGTGTATAAGAAATGGGTTTTTATGACGTGACTAACACGTATGGTTGTTTTAGCCTGGATTACAGTGTGCAGACAAATTTCCGTAGTTATCCCAGTGTGACTGGCCACTACAATCATTTTTGTATTGCTGCTATCGCTTGAAAAAAATTATCTCTAGATAACAAAGCTTCATTTCTTCTGATAACAGTTTAATTGTTTAGCTATCTTGTACTAACAAACCTCTGTTCCTCACGATAACGAGTTACTTGTATAGTGTGGCGGACCACCAGGTGGCTCCACTCACACCCAAGTTGAAGGGAAGTGTTGGGGTGGAGATTTTGGCGCTCACTATATGTGAAGTTCTGAGAGTCAGTTAATAAAGTTGGAGTAAGACACTGAGACCTCTCCTGTCGTTATTACATACCTCCACATTGGTGACCCCTGTAGCGAACATGCCAAGGCTCGACGACGAAGCCAGCTCCGGCCTGGAAGCATCGGCTGCCGCCGGACTTTCACCTCCGCCGATGGCTGCGTTTGCTGTGGTGCTTAAATTGCCGGATTTTTGGCTTCACGATCCTCCTTCATGGTTCGTGCACGTAGAAGCTCAGTTTGCTCTTCGTGGAGTTTCAGCCGACGATACTAAATACCACCATGTGGTGGCCTCACTTGACCCGCTGTCAACCCGCCGCGTGATGACTCTCCTCCGGGACCCCCCAGCCCAAGGCAAGTACGCCGCCCTCAAGGCGCTGCTGCTGCGGCGTTACTCCCTCTCTGATGCTGAGCGGGCCGAGAAACTCCTTTCCCTCGCGGGCCTGGGCGACGGCACCGCTCTCGAGCTCATGGAGAGCATGCTGTCCTTGCTGGGCGCGGATGACGGAGGATTTCTCTTCACCCACCTCTTTCTCCGACAGCTGCCGGCTCCAGTGCACGCTGGCCTTGCCAACTCCCCGCTATTGGCCACGAAGGATTACCGCTCCCTTGCGGAAGAGGCGGATCGCATCCTCCTGGCTACCAGGACTTTCGGCGTCCAGGTGATTGTTCAGGACTCACCAGCATTTTCCCCCACCCCCTCACCGATGCTCCAGGGGCCCTCCGACTCGTCCACGGTGGCCAGAATCGCTGCACGGCGGCACCGCGGAAAGGGGCTTTGTTTTTATAGCCAGCGTTGTGGAGCGAAGGCACGGCGCTGTCTCCCGCCTTGCAGTTTCCAGACCCAGGGAAACGGGCATGTCAGCGCTCTGTAGCAGCCGCGACCGCTGGCAACAAGGAAAGGCTGCTTTTCTTAGAGGACTCACGCTCGGGGAGGCGTTTCCTGGTGGACTCCGGCTCACAGAAGAGCCTTCTTCCCCCGGCTGGCTCGAACAGGCTAGCTGAGGGCTGCGGGCCATTGCTAACAGCGGCTAATGGCTCTCCCATCAAAACCTTCGGTGAAAGGTTGGTGACTGTTTGCTTTCACGACCGTGACTTTCAGTGGAACTTTGTTGTTGCTGCTAGCTCTGTGCCTATAATAGGCGCTGATTTTCTTTGTCCTCACGGACTGCTGGTTGATGTTGCTAACAGACGTTTAATTGATGCTGTGTCATTTTCCTCATTACCCTGTTTGACTCGGGGTGCTCAGCCCGTGGTGCATGCTAACTCAGTAGATTCGGGTGACGTTTTTCAGTGTTTGCTTTCTGAGTTTCCCTCACTCTCTGTCCCCACTTTCTCGAGCACGGTGACGAAGCATGGGGTGGAGCATTACATAACTACAGTAGGGCCCCCAGTGTTCGTGCGCGCTGCCTCGACCCTGCCAAACTGGCTGTCGCTCGGGAAGAATTTGCCACCATGGAGCGTCTGGGCATCATGCAGCGTTCGAACAGTGCCTGGGCTTCTCCGTTACACATGGTGCCTAAATCTGATGGTCGGTGGCGACCTTGTGGGGATTTCCACCGTCTTAATAATGTCACAGAGAACGATCGTTATCCCATTCCCCACATCCAAGATTTTTCCGCCCATCTTGCGGGGACCTCGGTTTTTTCGAAGATCGATTTGGTATGGGGATATCACCAGGTTCCCGTGCGCGCGGAGGATGTCCCCAAAACCGCCATAATTACACCTTTCGGCCTTTTCGAGTTTCTGCGCATGCCGTTTGGCCTGAAAGGTGCCGCCCAAACCTTCCAGCGGTTGATGGACTCGGTCTTGCGCGGGCTGCCCTTTGTTTTTGTATATCTTGATAATATACTGGTGGCCAGCAGCTCGAAGGAGCAGCACATGTTCCATCAGCGTCAGGTTTTTCAGCGTTTGGCGGAGCATGGACTGATTATTAATCCGTCTAAATTGTTTGGGTTGCCCGTTCTCGATTTTCTTGGGCACCGTATTTCCGCCGAGGGCGCGGTTCCGTTGCCTGACAAAGTCCGAGCTGTTTCGGAATTTCCGCGTCCCACAAATGTTAAGGCACTGCAGGAATTTTTGGGGATGGTGAATTTTTACAACCGTTTTCTCCCCAGAGCGGCACATCTGCTGAAGCCCCTTTATGGGGCGTTAAAAGGTAAGAAAGCTAATGACTCCGTTGACTGGTTTCCGGAAAGCATCCAAGCGTTTTCTGATGCTAAGTCAGCGTTAGCTAATGCTACCCTTCTGGCCCACCCATCCCCCTCAGCGCCGATTGCGTTGACCACTGATGCGTCGGACATAGCGGTGGGTGCGGTGCTGGAACAGCGAATCTCGGGTGTCTGGCAACCGCTCGCCTTTTTCAGCCGTACGCTACGTGACAGCGAACGCAATTACAGCGTTTTTGACAGGGAGCTACTGGCGCTCCACCTGGCGACTCGTCATTTCCGGTTTTTTCTCGAGGGTCGTCACTTTACCGCATACGTGGACCACAAACCCCTGACGTTTGCCATGTCCAAGGTTTCTGATCCATGGAGTGCACGCCAGCAGCGCCAGTTGGCAGCCATTTCTGAGTTTACCACGGACATTCGGCACGTGGCTGGTAAATCCAATCATGTGGCTGACTGTTTGTCCCGTGCGCTGGTTTCTCCCGTCTTTCTCGGCATAGACTACTCCGCCATGGCTGCCAATCAGAGCGGTGACCCGGACATCCTCGCGCTTAAATCCACCCAGACGGGCCTCATACTAGAGGACAGACCCGTGCAGGACGGTGGTCCCCTCCTCGTCTGTGATGTTTCCACCGGCCGCCCTCGCCCAGTGGTTCCCGCTTCCTGGCGTCGTCAAGTTTTTGACTCGGTACATGCTCTCTCTCATCCAGGGGTCCGGGCCTCTGTTAAACTGGTCAGCTCTAAATTTGTTTGGCCAGGCCTTCGCAAATCTGTTAAGGAATGGGCGTCCGTGTGCATTCCCTGCCAGCGTGCGAAGGTTCATAAACACACCAAGGCGCCCCTGGAGCCGTTCTTCATACCCGGCAAACGTTTCGATCATGTGCATGTCGATCTGGTGGGTCCTCTGCCGCAGTCACAAGGTTTTACGCACCTTTTGACTGTTGTTGACCGGACCACCAGGTGGCCGGAGGCGGTCCCCCTGGCGTCCACTACCGCAGCAGTGGTGGCCAAGGCGTTTTTGTCAAGCTGGGTCTCGCGTTTCGGCCCACCCGTGGACATTACGTCAGACAGAGGCCCCCAGTTCATTTCCGAGCTTTGGTCGGCCATGGCTGATGGACTGGGGGCTAAAGTCCACCGCACAACCGCATACAACCCACAAGCTAATGGGATGTGTGAACGGTTCCACCGGTCGCTTAAGGCTGCTTTTCGCGCCTCCTTAAAGGATGGCAATTGGGTTGACCGCCTCCCGTGGGTTTTGCTTGGGCTGCGCTCTGCGGTTAAGGAGGATCTCGGCGCTTCCCCAGCTGAGCTAGTGTTTGGCCAGCCCCTCTGCGTGCCTGGAGAATTCTTGCCCGAAAATCCTCCTCCCTGCTTCGATCCATCGGTGCTATCTCTCAACCCGCTTTTGCACTCGCTTCGGGTTCCTGGTCCGGTGCACCATTGCGTGCCTGACACCTTTGTTCCAAAGACTTTAGAGACTGCACGATGCCCACAGGACACCGCTGCGGCCGCTGTATGATGGCCCATTCAGGGTTATTGAACCGGGCCAGAAACATTTTGTTTTGGATTTTGGGGGTCGAAGGGAGACTGTGTGTGTTGACAGACTTAAACCTGCACATGTTCTTCCGGACAGTAATGTAGTGCCGGCCCAGGCCCCTCGCCGTGGCCGCCCTCCTTCGATGGGGTTGACAGACTCTGGTTTTCCCCCCAGGACTATCCCCGGACCACCGGCGTTTGAGCCTCCTCCTGCCTTTCCTGCTCGCCTTCACCAGCCTCGTTCACAGGATGGACCTTCCTCTGCCTGTTCTCTCCCTCCCAGGTTCAGTCGTTCGGGTCGTTTGCTTAGACCCAGGGTCCTGAACTGAATAGAGACCTAACTGTGTGTTCGGGGGGGGGGGGGGTATGTGTGGCGGACCACCAGGTGGCTCCACTCACACCCAAGTTGAAGGGAAGTGTTGGGGTGGAGATTTTGGCGCTCACTATATGTGAAGTTCTGAGAGTCAGTTAATAAAATTGGAGTGAGACACTGAGACCTCTCCTGTCGTTATTACATACCTCCACAATAGCATTATTTCCTCTTTGTTTATCTGAGAGCAGAATTTCCATGTCAGCATTGCCTGACCCACAGGGGGCTTAAAGCTGTCATTGAATTGCATGTATGCAGGAGATATGTGAGCATGAAAACATTTTGATAACATGAATCAACCCCATCCTGTATTTTAGACAATGTTCTTGTATTTATAATGTTTTAAGACACTGGAAAAAAGGAAAAAAGATGCTGCTGACATCATAGTCAGAGAAACTGCTGGATGTATGTCATTTAAAACATCAGCCAACACTAAGCTCTGTGCTCAGCATGAGGACTTTTAATCTCCTCAGTAAATTCTGCAGTCTTGCTTTGTTAGCAAATGTCTAATGCAGAAGCTTCAACATTCACAAGTGGGGAACAGAGCAAAAAGAAAAACTCAAAAAAGCCGCAGCCTTCTAGTTGAGAACTAACACTCATTTTTGTAGTAGTCGACTGAGTGACTTGTTCAGGAGGAAAGGACTCTATATGTTCATCCAAAAGTCCGAGGTTTAATCTCCTGCTTCCTGAGTTATCATGTCAAATTATAATTGGACATTATACTAAACCACAAATTGCCACTTATGTGTGATGATGACTTAGCTGGTCAATATCTGACTGCGTCATCTGCATAAAGCTAGCAGCTGGACTCTGGACAACAGGCAGGAAGGTTATTGATAAATAAAATTAACAGCAGTGGACCAAGGATTGATCCTCGGACCACTGCTCCTTGATCTTTTAAAAATTGGAGTAACTATTGCCTTCATTCACCCCTTGAATACAAATCTGAATCTGGTGGTTCCACAGCTGTTCTATAGCTGTTAGTTATAGTTATAGCTGAAGAATTGAAATGTGTTAATTGTTCTAGTGGCTGTATTTCAATAAGGAGAGATCACTTGGAAGAAATGAACATGATTTTATGAGATAAAGAAAATATTATACATGGAAGAGCAGAACAGAATCCCAGCAGTGATACGATTTAGGGATGGACCCTCCAGAGTCGAGGCACTGGTGATGGTGATGATGCAGACTGAGGCTTGACTATAGCTCTGGCTGAGGTGAGTGAGGCAGAGATGAGGAGGACGTGGGATGCACAACAGAGATTCTGAAAGGGAGAATGACAGAGAGCAGAGATTTAAACCAAGCAGAGCCGGAGGCTGATTGGCTCAAAGAAGGCGGGAGAGAAGATAATTGGACTAGAGTAATGAGGTCAGTATTGAGATAGGCTGCTTTTCCATGCAGTCAAACTCACAGGAAAGCAGGCAGATGAGTGATTATAGAGTTTCCTTACGGAGCTTCATAAAATATTTGTTACATTCATGTGCCGTTGATCCCTTATTTATCACACTAACATTTTTATCAAGTTCTTTACTTTTCTTTCTGCCAGATTATATATTAACTAAAATCGTAAGTGTTTCTAAATGGAAACAATGTGAAATTTGGATTTTCCTTCACACTGGGATATGAGACTTTTGCTTTGCACAATTTCATGACAATTCCATGACTTTCACACACTTTCAAAGATCAAATAATCTGTATTACATTACCTGATCAACCTGATAACACTGTTTTCAGAGCCAAATCTTATTTTTACATAGAATTTATATGATAAAGATTCATATGTCGATATTTAACCTTGTTCAATCTGTTTACATTTCATAACTCTTGGTATCTTTAGCTAGTTATCAAAGGGGATTCCAATTCATACTATGTCCAAGGCCAAGTTCTAATTTTGCAGTCATAGTTTTTAGTCTTTTAGTCTAGTTAAGGTTAAGGTTAAAGTCGTATGACCAGACAAACAAGTTATTTCTCTGCCATATCAATTAGGGCTCTACTCTTTTAATTTGTAGAAATTGAATTTTGACATAATAATTTTCATTTTTTGCTCATTAGTTTGATCAAACCAGTTAATAATATGGACATCATAAAATATTGCTTCTTTGCAACGATTCAACCCTTTCATTACATCTTGTAATTATACAGAACAGCAATATTAAAAGTCGTCCTATACTAGAAAAAAATTACATTTAGAGCTACATTCAAGGGGAATGTTCATTTCTATTTCACTGCATTTGTATGTGAATAAAAATCGAAGTGTCTTTTGGAGATCATTACCAGAAAATGCCGCTTGATCCTGGCTCAGATCATGTCTTTCAAACAGGTGCTGCGGCTCCTCTCCAAACACATCAATCACACCACGGGTGCCTTTGCCTCTGCAGCTCCACACCCACCCTGGGAGACCAGATCACCCACCTGCTGCACTCCAAGCATCCGCATCAAATTGAGGTTGCCTCACAGACGGTCTTGTATTAAGATGTATGTGTCCTCAGCTAATAATAGTAAGATAAATAGAATTCTTTGCACGCGCCACTTATGATAGCATTTTGTTTACTGCAAGTTGATCTTTATCTTCTCATTTTTGCTCAGTCTCAAAGAAAGAACGGCCATTTTTATGTTGATATACTTGTCATCTGTTGGCTTTAACCTAGATCTGATAAGAAGCATTACTAGTAGGCAACCAAGTGATAGAATACAAGCTTTCTGTTGATCATAAAAAAGAAAAGCACACAAACAGACTCTGCTGGACAATAACACTATAATACATATATCACTGATGTCATACTTGCTGTGATAGCGTTAGAGAAAATGTCAGAATACGGAGGGTTGTAGTGCAAACCAACAACCCACTCACCCACTTTTAAGAAGACACATTTACCAACACACAGTCCCCAATTAATAATAATTGGCTGTGAAATATGGTTGTCAAAGCTTGCTGCTCTTTGCTTTCTATAAATAAGATGAGCCAATTTTTTGAAGTGTTTTTCCAACTATAAACCTTTTCAACGCAGTGAAAAGGTGAGAACATTCAACAGTACCGGAAGCCTTCTCTGTGACAAAGACAAAGGGCCATATCAGAACGCTGCTTAGTCCTAATGTTTTTTACACTCCTTTCTATGAAGCGCCTTGAGGCGACTTATGTTGTGATTTGGCGCTATATAAATAAAATTGAATTGAATTGAACTTACAAAAATCTACCTTCCAGTTACAAATCCGTTTTCTGATATTAAATGTTGCATTCTTGCTAAAACATTCACTTTACTTAGATATAAAAATGTGTTTAATGGTGCTCTTCATAAAAAGCCAAGTTATTTAAGTCTTTAGAAAAAATGATGTCATCAGGGTATAACCTTTAAAAATCTAACCTTTCCAATGTACTTCTTCTTTCTTATCAAATAACACTGAGCCCATCTTCAACCTCCGCAGTAAACTCGATGAGCAAGAAATTGATATATTCTGGGAATAAGAAATGCAAGTTCAAGCTGGATGAAAAGTTGTCCTAGCACTCTACAAACCATAAAAACACCTTGAGCTTCTCTTGTCATCCTGTACACATATGTCAAAAACACCAACATCAACATCTGAACTCTGTTTTTCAGCGTTATGTTTGTAGTGCTGAGTGTTCGTCCTGAGTGACAAAACCGTTTCATGCAGACTGGAGAGGATTCATTTATGCACACTCTTGACTGATGACAGTTGGACTGACAGGGGATGAATGCAAAGAAAAGCTGGGGGCATCATACCCAGCAGCACTGAGGTGCCAGTACATCAAAGAGAAAAGCATGTTTTTTTTTATACAGAGGGGAGGATAACAGGACAAGCTTCAACCCTGACAGTTCACCACAGTGCTTTTGTAGATTACCGTTTGGTCTTTCCCAGGCGGACACGAGCACAAGCTGACAGAACACACATCAGGGTATCTCTCCGTGTTAGCTGAAAGAAACAGCAGAAGTCAAAACAAAGGTTGTGTCAGATGTTTGCTGGGCCTGTGACTCAGGGTCAATGCACAGCAGAAAGAAACATCAAAACTTTGATGTAATATTCTTCTTGGTAGGCTGATTCTGAAATCTTATATCTAAAAAATCATACAAAATCAATATATTTTAAACACAGGTTTAAATTTGTTTTACAGCCCTGATTGGTATAGTAATTATTCACCAAGCATTATAAAGCATTTACTTCTTCTTCTTGTGTAAGATTATTCTTAACTCATTTCTCTTTTTTCAGTTGTCTTACTGTCATGAGTCTTCTGTGCATAAAATTGCTTTGTAAGAAATTTCTGTTTTTTATAAATAAACCAGAAATCGATCATAGTGTTAGTTCAGCAAAGCTGCAGAGCCATGGCCCCGAATGGTCTGTAGTAAATACTTTTATCAAAGCTGCATTTTTATTTGTAACAATAAGAAGTGATATATGCATACAATCAGACATGTTGCAATAACATGTTAGATTATGATTTTATATTTTTTCCTTAATTTATAAGTGTGGCATCCATATTATGTTTTTATAAGGTTGTTTAAAGTGCTCTTCATTTTAAAGCATAAATCTGTTAAAGCAAATAACAAGCAATTAATAAGACAATTTGTGTTGAAGAGAAACCTGTGAAGGTTTTGTGTTTAAACTATTACGTGGGCATCTAGCTTTGACAGTGTCCAAAGAAGATTTCATGATGATAAATATGTACTTTGACAAGGACAAATTGCTGTATTACAATTAGGGCTGGCAGCAGCTACTCATCAGTCACAGACAACAGTTTTGATCTTGTGTGCTCTGCCATTCAAACCAAAACCACATTGACTTCTCGAAGCCATCTATGAACTACTTAGACACAAAGCAAGAAAGTTTTCTTTCTACTCAGGCATGGTGCAGTTTCGAAACACACACTTTCTATCTCACACTGTAGCTCTCTTTCAATAGTTTCTTTTGGTTTAACAGTCTGGCAGTGTAGGAGTAGTTTGCTGTGCTGTAGTTACAAATATTTTCAGCAGAAAGGGGCAGGAAAACTCTGAAGAGTACTTACTCAACACTAAATGGTGAAACTAAGCAACAAAGTGGAGCACTTACCAGATAAGGAGCTAAACTATTTTGCTCCTTAGAGTTTGTGAAACCCAAAACCTCGATTCATCATATGGGCATGAACCGTTTCCGTCAGATGATTACTGTAATTCTGGAACCCTTATATTATTATTATTATTAATTACTGTCTATAAATATAAATTGTAGTTGCTTTGATTTTTCTTTTTTTAATTTATTTATTTTTTTTACGATATAGCAAGGAAAGTATCAAATGGTTACACATTGTTATATACATGGAATCCCACCAATTCACCAACCAGGCAAAACAAAACATGATATTGTCTGAAAATAGATGTTTTCTCTCAAAAAGATCATTGTAAAACCTATAAACATATAAATTATCCAGGTCAAATTGAGCCACATCGTGAAGGAACAGTATGTAAGGCTTAATATCCCTCTGATAAATGTGCAACCATGTTTATACTGTGTTAACTTCTGTTGTTCACTTAATGATGTTTAGTCTTCTTCTGTTATTTTTTTCAGTCTCTTACAATGTCACACACTTGACTGACACCAGCTGTCAATATGATAAACTGATCCCTGCAACAATGTAGTAAAATTTCCATTACTTTTATGCTGTTGGTGTCTGTTCTAGTGGAACACAAGATAAAAGATATAAAGATTATCTTTTTTTTTTTAATCTTTTATCTCTGCAGAACTACACAGTGGATAGAAAGCACTAAAAGGAATCACTAGTTGTAGACCTTAGCCATTTAAAGCTGTTGAGAATCTCCAAGTGACCTCGTGTCATCACACCAAAGTTCACAAACTAAAATTATTTTTCACAGTGATAGGAAGCAAACAAGTAAAAACACAAATAGACAGCAAATCTGGAGGGAAAGCAACAGTAAGTCTGCACTCTAACACGCACCCTGTCAATTAAATGTAACTGACATGTTTTCAGTGAAGATAAACCTGACCTCTCTGTGCTTCATCTACCCTGCCCCACCCACACATATCCATCTCCAGTTATCTCATGGGATGCCAAGCACACTGGCCTGCCATCTACAAATAAGCCTGTTTAATTACAGCTAAATGTTGCTTTCACGCAGATTCATAAATTACAGTCCATATTATATATAATAATCGCAATAAATTAGTTTGATCTCATATGATAAATTGTAACAAATATGACTTGTTAAGAACACACAAACACACACAGACGCAGACAAAACCATCTGTGAAAGTGGGCTGCTAAACCCAAGATTTCTGCACATTTTAAGATGCAAATTTTGTTTTATTTACATTATTAAAACCTTTGCAATTTATGTCAACATGAAATGTGTTTTTACAAAATGTACTATTTGTTTTTGGAAACCACTTCTTAGATTTTGTGGTTATTAATTCACATGCAAAAAGGTGGGTATGTACAAAACAATGCAATTATGGATATGAAAGGATTTTCTTTTATCATTTAATTGAAAAATGCAGAAATAAAATATATCAAAATGATTAAAAAAACATATTAAATTTTAAATTTGTATCTGTAACACCTTTTCCTTGCTTTTTTTGGACATCATTGTGTTTACTTGTGTAATGCACCATTGCTTCTTTTGCAACACTCTGCAAGCATTTATGAACTGAGGAGCCCATTAAAGCTGAGCTTTAATTTGATACAAGATTTTTGCTGCTCAAAACATTACAGCAACTATCAGATGAGGCCACATATATAGCACGCATAGCAAGTATTTATATGACATTAGATTTAGGGAAAAATTGCAAATATATCCATTCATACATCATTAAATTCTCTCCAGCTTCAGAGATCCAGTTCTGATTAAGGTGCATCAACTACCACTGAGACAGGATGTAATTCAACTTAATAGACTCCCTGCTGAAGCATAAATCTCTGTGGCTTTAGAATTCAAATTCAGTTTGACTGCAGCTATATAAATACAAAAGTATTTTAATGCAGACTGAGACGGTGTAAACCAGCCTAACAGCCACACAACAGCTTGTGTTTTCAGCTTCACCTGCAGAATGGTGGTGCAGGGAAACATTACCATTGGGGAACAGCACATAGAAAGAAAACACTGAGCAGAGGTTGAGATAAGGTAATGTGCTTCTGGCTGCTCTATCTCAGTTCTGCCCTCCAGTCCAAAAGCAGCCTTCCAGTCTTTCATCTGATTGCATATGCATATCAGTGTCACAGACAAACAAGCACTTGTGCTGCCTACAGAGCTAACTTTGTTTTGGGGTTGTTTTTGTGTCTCTTCCATAAGATTGCGACTTCATGCGCTTCCAGCCCTCTAAAACAATACTCCCTCAGTAGGAATAATTTAATTTGTTGCGATTTTCCCACACAGAACATTATCTTTGTGAACAACACTTGAGCAATCACTCGGTAATTTTGTTCAGGCTGTCCAAAGAGATTAAGGAAATCACATCTTGGAGGAAGCACGACGAGTGCAAGGCTCAACATGCAGTCGCAGTGTACGACTTCTCCGAGCGCCATGCTTAATTTGTGTCACTCCCAAAAGTTGGTGGCGATTTCTTTTCCTCCACCCATTTGCAACGCCTCAAGAGGAGGGTGGTAATCACTGCAATTACGTTTCTCTAATTAAGGCTTTGCTTGGTGGTGTCTTAATGGACCGCATAATACTGACAAATTAATCCATGCTCCGATAATAAATCTGATTTGACAAAGCACAAAATCATTAACCTCATGACCCGCTGACAGTATCCAGCAAAGTGTGTGAGATGCACTGATTGGCTGCAGCTGGGTATAGGGCTCTCGCTGGCATCCATCACTGAAACAATTACATTTTTACTCGCAGGTCTTTTGTGTTTCCATGATATTTAACATGTTATCACGCTGTCAGCAAAGCAGTTAAAGCATTTTTAACACTTGATTAAACACTTTCTGTTTTAATCTCAAGAATCAACAAGAAAAAACATTTGCTTTTAGGTATTAAAACCTAACATAAATTAATAATGAATAATAAATAAATTAGTAAAAGCAAGAGTCAACAAGTGATAACACGAGGAGGTCAGATGCACAGGGTAGCAGGAACACATCCACTCTCACTGCCGCTCCACCGGGACATGGTCCAAAGTAAGGAGCTGAGGGTCATCAGAATTTCCCTGATGGCTCTTCAGCTAAACATCGTAGCACAGATGGTGGTGTAGCAAACCTAGAGCGAGGCGAAAGGCACAGTTACCTTTATCCATGTAGTTTAAATGCATCTCTAGAGACAATGATTACTGCAATTAGAACCACACACTGTTTTACTCTGTCTTTTAGAGATTTACCCATGGCACTTCAAAGACCAACACGTCTGTCTCACTGGGAACATGGCCATATGTGGTGGGAACCCAGGCAGATCTCATACAAGTGTCAAAATCCCCTTTGAACTCTGTCACTGCTGCTCAGCTACAAAATACACAGTTTTAAGATTGCCTACGACCATTCTGACCCCCACTGGTGGATGTAAAATCCATTTTAATAGATACAATATGGATCAAAATTGAAACAACTGTAATGAATCACCATTAGGAGCAAAATCTGGGATTTTTTTTTTTTTCACTTTCTGTATTTTGGGTAAATTGTCTGATCTTCAGCTAAAAGAAAAGCACATCTAATTGTTTTTTTGACTGTCAAAAGTCAAATGGTTTGATCCAATTTAACCTGGGCCATAAAGATGATAATTTCTTTAAGGATGTGGACCTTGTAACAAAGGTGATCCCATCATCAGAGAATACAATTAATGGACAAAAGCATATGGAGACAGAGGCTTTGCCTGTTTGGATGTCAGGTCTGGGTTTCCTTTGACCCTACTAGCCTGAGCCCAGCAGGAAAAGTTTTATTTTAGAGGGTGAACAGCAGTACAATTTCATGCCATTGTTCTCTTTTTGCGTCTCTCTCTCTCTGTTTTTCTCCGACTTGCTGCAGTACTGCTATCACTCTCTCCACCTACATGTTTACAGCACAGGGAACCCTTTTGTTGAAAGCTGTTAAAAGCAATTCTGGGAAATACAAGAAACTGCTAACTGTGGCAAAAGTTGACAATGGAGGCTGAGAGGAAATGGGTACACGAAAAATGTAAAACACAACAATTCAGCTACAGGATCACAAGTTGGATATCAGACAGCTCTGAAGGAGAACAATGTCATGGTGTCTGAGGGTGGTGTACCTGACTGTCACTTGAGCCCAGATCAGAAGGACAGCTCTCATCCATCCTGCATTATTACCTTATCATTTGACCCTGTTGGGAAAAGAGTTTTAATTCTGATAGGAATTAAAACTCTTAATTCTGATAGGAAAACATAGCATGATAAGTTGACACATATCATGCTATGTTTGCATTGTACTTCATGAAAACAGAGAAATTACAATGCATGAAGATGGAGAACACAAGCCCCAAACAAGTCCTGTTATATAACTGTATATAGGTAAGTTGAAATGAGCTATTTTTAGGATAATTAACCAGAATTTGATCACAATTCTTCATCTTCCACTGGACTGTAATCACTAATTTAAGCAGTGTTGTGCTTTGTGGGGAAAATGGCTTCATCTCCAAAAGCAGGTCATCTTTCTGGATGACCTGCTTTTTAGTCCACATCATGCTTCCCATGCTTCTCACAGTTTAGTCACTCTCTGTGTTACTGCTCGCGCCTGTGTTTCCTTTGGGCTCCAACATTTCGGTCCAAGTTTAAATGGACCGCCTCTCCAGGCTCTCTTCTACCTGCTACCTGCTCTCTGCTCTAACTAGAGATCACAGTGTTGCCTCAAGGAGTCAGATAATATAACCAAAAGAGGGGGTAGCGTGAGGACTCATTCACAAACTCAACAAGGATGAGGTGTAATATCACACAAGACTGAGGGGGGTATCTTATTGGTTTGAAGAGGGCACGCAGAAAGATGATTGGACTACAGCTATGATGCTAACATTGAGTTTTACAGCGTGAGAAAGTGGAAGTAACGTAATGGATAGACTAGCAGCCAAACACCTGGGAAAGCAGACAGCTGAATGATTACAGATCTTCCTTATTGAACGCACGCATAAGCTTCATCACTAAAAAGAGAAGGAAATGAAAGGCACCACTGCCTCCCTCTGTCTCACAGTATGAGACAAAGGGAGACATGAAGAGAAACACTGGGGAGGCTATTACTACTACCGGTACTAGAAATGAAGAAAAATACCAGCAAAACACAGAAAAATAAAACTCATCTAGAACAGGCATGCAGTAAACAGAGCTTGGACTCTGTGATGTTACAAGGAATCAAAAACAGTTGATTATAAAGAAAACAAAACAGGAATCTAAAACTGAAAATCTTAACAGAAACTCAGACTAGAATATATAAACTAAGAACTAACTTCAAACTAGACAGCAAGGATCAAACAAGGACCATGACATAGATGGCTAAAACCTTAGCTTTGGTGATTAGGTTATAATTGGACTGGAAAGGGAAACAGGGAAGGAAATCCATCAAATCAATGATGGGGCCACACAAACAGAGCAGTACAAAGATGCATATAGAAGTTACATAGAAAATCTGGTCACGTTTCCCTACCACATGGACCCCGAGTGGATGAGCATAAGTGAGCTTGGACAGAATTGGATTGTGGATTGTTTGATTGATTGAATCTTTATTTTGAACACGTTGAAAAGGTACAACAACATAGAATTAAAAAGAGACAAATGAACAAAGCAAAACAAAAGGAAAACAAGCAACCACAACTACAAATAACTTTCATGTTCAAAGAGGAGCAGGAAGAAGCATGAACTTATTTAATCCCACCCCTTTTCCACTACCTAGTAATCAATAGACTACAGAAATACCTCCTTGCAATTACATTATATGTTACATGTATTTTTATTTCTCTCTCTCTCTCTCTCTCTCTCTCTCTCTCTCTCTCTCTCTCTATATATATATATATATATATATATATATATATTTTTATATATTTATTAGGGGTGCAACGATATTCGTATCGATATTGAACCGTTCGATACAGTGCTTTCGGTTCGGTACGCATATGTATCGAACAATACAACATTTGTAATTTATTTTATCAATTTTCCTTCTGACGATGCTGTCTGTGTGGAGCGCTCAGTGAATCTGTGTTCGACTACTCCGCCTAGGCTGCACTGTCGAGCGCAGATCCACTGAGCGCTCAACACAGACAGCATCGTCAGAAGGAAGAGCACAGGGCAAGCTAGCGAGACAGAAGTTAAGCTCTCCTTGCAACAGGCAAATTGACCCTCATTCAGATCTGGCGTTTGGAATTATTTTGGTTTTCATGTGACATATGACCCTGAAGGTAAGCGAGTCATGGACTAAAGTAAAACAGTATGTTGGATGTGCCATGCAATGCTCAATTACATTGGTGTGAACTAGTGTGTTAGCGCAGTTAGCTCGTTAACGTGTTGGCCGTCTAGCCCCATGCACGGAGCGATCGGCGGTAGCTCGTTAACGGAGATTTGCCATGTTGTGGTGTTAAGGTCATTTCAACGAGATTAACCTGAAAGCACTAGTGGGAACACAACGAATATGACTGCACATTTACACCGACATCATCCTAGTGCAAAGACAAAAACAACAAGCATGCTACTAACTTTAGCCGAGTCATTTAGACAGCTGTTAGCACATGATTCTCCTTATGCTGCTGAGAATATAGCCCAGAAGAAGCGGATAGTATAGCTTTTATTTTGGAAAGAGCCATTTCTCTGTAATAAACTCTCTTTTCCAAAGATGAGTGATTCCTCAATCAGATACAGGGCTTGCAATATCGCTAGCCCGACGTCCCGGAGCTAGCGATTTTTTCAGTCGGGCTACCAAAATCTATCTCTTCCCTGCCCGTTGGGCTATTGTAGGAAAAATATATGTCAATGCTTTTGCATTCTTTCAGAAATGTAGCTGGGTAATTATGTCATTGGCATCGGTGAGCCACTGTCAATATGTGACATATTGAAGTCGCGTTTGAATTTGCGCTTGTTTTTTTGCTTTCACTTTGCAATCGTGCGAACTGTGTATAGAGATCGACAGCACTGATCTGTGAGTGATGATAATTTGTGCACCAATTCCTCTGACATCGTCTTATTAATCGTTAGCTTACTATGCAAACATGACAAGTGAAATCTCCCGCAGCAAGCTTAAACATGTGAGAGGTTGATCGCGCAGAGAATCGCTGAGCTTATGTGAGTGCGTGTGTAAAAGCATTTCAGTTCTGCTGAGCCAAATAAGACAGGTCAGGGTGAAGAAGTGACAGCCAAATAAAAGCTTACCACAAAACGGAGAAGTTATGACAAATCAGACTATAAGGCAAAAAGAAAGTGCAGCTTTATGGTTTCATGGACAAAAGAATTTCTGTGGCTGCAATATGACGAGCTAAATAACCAGGGCTGCACATAAGTGGTCCGCAGGTGCGCATTCGCTGTCAAAATAAAAAACGCGCACAAGGGTTAGGGTTAAATTTAAAAACTGTACTTTTGAGTTAAAATATATATTTATAATTTTAATAAATGACAAATAAAAAATGCATGAACATTTTTTTTGTATCGAAAAAAATATCGAACCGTGACACCAAAGTATCGAACCGAACCGAACCGTGAATTTTGTGTATCGTTGCACCCCTAAAAAACACCCAGCACGCCCCTGCGGGCGGTTTATCCTTCAAGCTCGGGTCCTCTACCAGAGGCCTGGGAGCTTGAGGGTCCTGCGCAGTATCTTAGCTGTTCCCAGGACTGCGCTCTTCTGGACAGAGATCTCCGATGTTATTCCCGGGATCTGCTGGAGCCACTCGCCTAGCTTGGGAGTCACCGCACCTAGTGCTCCGATTACCACGGGGACCACCGTTACCTTCACCCTCCACATCCTCTCGAGCTCTTCTCTGAGCCTTTGGTATTTCTCCAGCTTCTCGTGTTCCTTCTTCCTGATATTGCTGTCATTCGGAACCGCTACATCGATCACTACGGCCGTCTTCTTCTGTTTGTCTACCACCACTATGTCCGGTTGGTTAGCCACCACCATTTTGTCCGTCTGTATCTGGAAGTCCCACAGGATCTTAGCTCGGTCATTCTCCACCACCCTTGGGGGCATCTCCCATTTTGACCTCGGGACTTCTAGGTTATACTCGGCACAGATGTTCCTGTACACTATGCCGGCCACTTGGTTATGGCGTTCCATGTATGCCTTGCCTGCTAGCATCTTGCACCCTGCTGTTATGTGCTGGATTGTCTCTGGGGCATCTTTACACAGCCTGCACCTGGGGTCTTGCCTGGTGTGATAGACCCCAGCCTCTATGGATCTTGTACTCAGAGCTTGTTCTTGTGCTGCCATGATTAGTGCCTCTGTGCTGTCTTTCAGTCCAGCTTTGTCCAGCCACTGGTAGGATTTCTGGATATCAGCCACCTCCTCTATCTGCCGGTGGTACATACCGTGCAGGGGCCTGTCCTTCCATGATGGTTCCTCGTCTCCCTCCTCTTTCTTGGGTTTCTGCTGCCTGAGGTATTCACTGAGCACTCGGTCAGTTGGGGCCATCTTCCCAATGTATTCTTGGATGTTCCTTGTCTCATCCTGGACTGTGGTGCTGACACTCACCAGTCCCCGGCCCCCTTCCTTCCGCTTAGCGTACAGCCTCAGGGTGCTGGACTTGGGGTGAAACCCTCCATGCATGGTCAGGAGCTTTCTTGTCTTTATGTCAGTGGCTTCTATCTCCTCCTTTGGCCAGCCTATTACCCCAGCAGGGTACCTGATCACGGGCAGGGCGTATGTGTTGATGGCCCGGATCTTGTTCTTACCATTCAGCTGACTCCTCAGGACTTGCCTGACCCTCTGCAGGTACTTGGTGGTTGCAGCCTTTCTAGCGGCCTCTTCATGGTTCCCATTTGCCTGCGGGATCCCCAGGTACTTGTAACTGTCCTCTATGTCTGCAATGTTGCCTTCTGGTAGTTCAATCCCCTCAGTTCTGACTACCTTCCCTCTCTTTGTTACCATCCGACTACACTTCTCCAGTCCGAACGACATTCCAATGTCATTGCTGTATAGCCTGGTAGTGTGGATCAGTGAATCGATGTCTCGTTCACTCTTGGCATACAGCTTGATGTCATCCATGTACAGGAGGTGGCTGACAACTGCTCCGTTCCATAGTCGGTATCCGTAGCCAGTCTTGTTAATGATCTCACTGAGGGGGTTCAGGTCTATGCAGAACAGCAGTGGGGACAGAGCATCTCCTTGGTAGATCCCGCACTTGATGGTAACTTGTGCTATGGGCTTGGAGTTGGCCTCTAGTGTTGTACGCCACATCCCCATTGAGTTCCTGATGAAGGCTCTTAGGGTCCCATTGATCTTGTACAATTCTAGGCATTCCAGTATCCAGCTGTGGGGCATTGAGTCATAGGCCTTCTTGTAATCAATCCAGGCAGTGCACAGGTTGGTCAGTCTGGTCTTGCAGTCTCGGCTGATTGTTCTGTCTACCAGTAGCTGGTGTTTTGCACCTCTGGTATTCTTGCCAATTCCTTTCTGTGTCCCGCTCATGTATTGACCCATGTGCCAATATGGGTCAATGCTAATATATATATATATATATATATATATATATATAGATATAGATATTGAGAGAGAGAGAGAGAGATATTAGGGGTGCAACAATACTCATACCAATATTGAACGACAAAATAATAAAAAATAAAAAAAATCTATCTGATGGAGAAATCACTCATCTTTGGAAAAGAGAGTTTATTACAGAGAAATGGCTCTTTCCAAAATAAAAGCTATACTATACGCTTCTTCTGGGGTATACTCTCAGCAGCATATTAAACATATCAGGTCCCCATAAGGAGAATCACGTGCTAACGGCTGTCTAAATGACTCGGGTAAAGTTTGTAGCATGCGTGCTTGTTGTTTTTGTCTGCTTCCACTTGTCTTTGCACTAGGATGATGTCGGTGTAAATGTGCAGTCATTATTGTTGTGTTCCCACTAGTGCTGTCAGTGTTAATCTCGTTAAAATGACATTAACGCCATAACGCGGCAAATCTCCGTTAACAAGTTACCGCGGATCGCCCCGTGCGTGGGGCTGGACGGCGTCAACACATTAACAAGCTAACTGCCTAGGCTGCACTCGACAGGTTCAATATCGATACGAGTATTGTTGCACCCCGAATATATACCCATACCAACATACCCGTGCACCCGCACACACATGAAAATATTGGACAAGAACACCCTATCAAATCTCAACCTCCTCCCTGTACCCTGCAAAAGTTGTGAGTTGTTGTGAGTCACTGGCTGTGAGAAGAGGAGTTTGGACCTTCCCTACACGGATCTTTCTATGGCTGCCCTGGACCCCTGTTTCTCTCCCTGCACTGTATACAGTATATTCCACCCGGTGTCACCATTGTAAATAAACCACCTTTTGACTTTTACCCAGGGTGAGTCCCGCACTTGAAACCTTGACACTAAGTATGGAAGAACGATAAAGCAGACTAAATAGAAAAGTCTTAGTGGATGAGAAATTTAAATGTAAAAATGTCATTTTTATAAACCTGTTCTACGTTTTCCTTTCCTATCTTTCACCTCTTTTCAAATTATAAATAAACAGTATTTGCATGGAGAGGCATTACAACTTAATGAATTGGGTTATATAAATCAGTCACAGGAATATATATCATAGAAATACTAGGGAGCCAAATGTATGACTCACTAACACAACACAGTCACATTCATTTCATACATTTTGTTAAGGTCTGAGCCTGAGCCAGTAGTCATAATAGGAACACTTTTGCATTATACAAATGTCATTAGCATCAGACTCCCACACAGTTTGCATAGTTTTGTAAAACTGGCCTCTCTTAAGAGATTGTTGCAGTCTGATATTTTACAATAAATGCAGCCTGTGGTGATGTTTGCAGCAAAGGAATGATGATCTTGGTTCCTTTCAAAGTAACCATGCTCTGCACTCACACACATACACTTTCTCAGTAATTCAACATGCTCCCAAGAGACGTTGACAGAGGAATGATCTACAGTGTGGTCTGTTTTGGGAATAGCACTTAGAACTCATCCTAGATATTGTTTGTTTGGTGCATAGTCAATACGGTGGCAGCTCTATCTCTGTGATTGATAAGGCTCTCAGTAGAGGGCCCAACTTTCCATTAGAATGCCTCCCACTGATTTATGCCGTCATGCAAGCAACTCATTTTCTTCTAATCCTTTGGGGTTTTTTAACCCTGTTTACAGTAGGACTTCCATCTGTTCAACCAAAAGCTGCTTTCAATATTCTTTTTCTTGTTCCTTTTGTCTTTCAACATGTTTTCACTCTTGGGAGGCAAATTAAGTGTTGAATACACTTCTTCATTTCATTTTATTTACTCATTTGTGCCAAACACGCCTCACTGTGCAAGGTAACATTGTGCGGTTGTGGCTTGCCACGCACATTTTGTTTGGCAGAGAGCCACAAGGGACGCCATTGAACAGCTGTGACTGGAGTGGTGAGTAGTCCCAGCAAGGCAGACGGAACTACCAGTGCTACAGCGTGTGTGCACGTCTGAGTGTGTGTCTGTTCGGTAACTTAGCAGCCAAGAGGCCATATGGACACTCTTAAAATTGTTTATTTATTCTAGGAAGAGCTGGGCTTTTGCTGTCATTAGCAAATCCTGTAACAAGTTCAGCTAATTCCATTGTCTCGCTGTGCCATTGTCACTGTGTCATCTCTGTAGTGAAATGTAACAACATGCAAGACATTTTTAGGTAATATTGAAAGGCTTTTAGTGAAAACTTTGTGTTTTTTTTTTTTTTATATTTAGCAGTCATCTGTGTGAATGGAACTGCCCATAGAAAATTTCAAACTCTGCCCCCTTAAGCTCTTTTTGTCATCCACCAAACCCTCATTTAAAAAGAGACAAATTACAGCACCAAGAGTAAATTGCTTGTATGTCAAATTCTGTATGGATGTGAGAGTGTGGTGGACCACAGGGAGCTAAGAATTGTAAATGCATTTCAGTATATTGATGCATGTTGCTTCGCGACACTCTAAATTCATTGTGCACAGTTGTAGCTGTAAATGATGTGTCATGTTGCAAACAGCAAAATCCCAACAAGGAGCATTTTTTCCTTGATGCAGCAAGTGTAAGTGGGCAAGAGGAAACTAAGTTAATTACATTTGCCAGATGAGTGGTGAAGATAGGTGCATAATAGTAGCCTAATTGCTGATACTTGAATCATCACAGATGCAAAATCACACTGTCACAGTCGGGTTCACATGTTCAAACTTTAAATTCCAACATGCAACGTGTTGTATTATGCTATTATTCACCTTTGCATTCTTCTTCATATTTCTTTGAAATCAAGCTGAACGTTTAACGCAATATTACAACTCTGCTTTTGTGCTCATCTTATGTTCTAGTGCTATCTATTTTCCCTGTAGTTTACACATCTAAACTCTACTCCTCCCCTGGTCACTCATGCAGCAATTATCACACAGTATGTGATCATATCAGTAGTGCTTAGGGTGGCATGGTGGTTAGCACTGTTGCCTCACAGTGGGTTCAAATCCAGTCTGGGACCTTCCTGTGCAGAGTGCATAATCTCTGCGGGTACTCCAGTATCTTCCCACAGTCCAGAGACATGCATGGGGCTTAGTTAAGTAACATGACTGTAGGTATGAGTGTGAGTATGAGTGGTTGTCTGTGTTTATGGATCTATTTTTTTTTTTTAAAACCTTGAATGGGCAAACAAAAACTTTCATGATTGATCTTTAGATTGGTTGCCTACAAGGTCTTCTTTCACCATGCAACTCCTCTGCCTTCCTCGTTCTACAAACTCTCTGAGGAAAATGAAGCCTGGGTAGCAGGAAGAACAGGAAGAGCAGACCATTTTTGTTTTATCCAGGAGGTATTGGTTGTTTTCAAAGGTAGCTGAAAATGGTTGATGCTGGAAAAGAAAAAAGAAGATGAGTCCAACTGTCTAAGGAAGTAAAGACAGTGAAGAAAGAGAGAAGGAGAGTCCTAAAAGCCAAAAGTAAAATAAGAGTGACCTATAGACAGCAGCAGAGAGAGCTCTAGAGCTCAACATGGCTAAAAATATAAATATTCATTAGCATTGTTTCTCAAGTAAATCACATAGAACCAGCCAAGCATGCAGGATGAAATGAGATCTTAACAATAATACTATTACTAATAATAATATTAACATTCATGTTGAATATTATGTGTACAATAAGCACAATAAGCATAAGTGTTACAAGAAACATACATTTGCTTCACGTCTAAGCGTCCTCTTTAAGAAACTTAGAGCAGTGGCGCCCCCTACAATCTCGAAGTGTATAGCTCACAGCATTTTCATTCACATGTGAATATCAGCTCTAGGCTTACAGGCGGGGAAGTTAATCCCCAAGCTTGTCAGTTGCCACATATTCCATTTACATTATAAATTCTAGTTAACAGTTGTGAACCAGCACTCCCACGGCAGTGCATCTTACTAACAGAAAGCCCACTTTTTATGCAGTGAATGCTCCTTGCAAAATTCTTCGGAGTGTTTTGAAGCTGGCCTAGCTTGCTTACAGTCTGCTGCTGGTTTTCTTTGAGATGTTAAATTCAGTGTAAACTTTTGTAATGACTGAGCCTACACAGAGGACTTTAAACTCTTTAATTGCCTCAGTGTGCAGTAATTGCAAGAAAGGGCCACTTTAATTTCCTGCAAGGTTTATGACGTGCTTTGTGAATTATACATTGTCTTATTGGAGATTCATATATTATGCACTTGCAATATTCCAGAGCTCATTTCTCATTTTATAAAGTTTTGACTCTTATGTCTCAAGTTTGAGACCATGTGTAAAGAAGTTAATATCAAGCCTAATTCAAAACAAAAATGAGAGTGGTTGTTTATGAGATTTCCCCTGCCACTGGAAGAACCGATGCCCTCAGGTGGTGTGTAAGTATTACATAACACGCAATATAGGGCAGTGTGGGATGAAGCTAGGAAAATACTTGAGGCAAGAAAGCAGGCAGTGGCTTTCTCCAGGGACCCACATAAGAAAATTGAGAAATGCTCTTCGCGTTGCATTGAAATAGGTTGTTTGATTTTCACATAATTGAAAGAAAAAATATCCAGTAAAGAATGAAAACATTATTTTTTCATAAATAAGGAGCATCGCGAGGTTGTTGCTCTTATATCAAACTCTTTCCAGTAACTTCTTTAGCAAATATATGTCAAAAACTGTACACTAATGGAGTTGCTTAATGTGTTTGCAAAAGTTTTTGCATTCAAAGACACACAAGGTGTTGACGATTTTCAGTTTACTCTTCCATTCTTTTCATCGTCTCGCCAAGACAATCAATGATGAGCAGGCTAAGAGGAGGAAAGTGTCCATGTTTTATTCACTCTCACGGAGTGATATCAGGCCTTGCTGGAAACCCCATCCCTCGTCCCAGGGGCAGAGTGTTGTGGTGTGCTAATGGATTTTGCAACAAGGACGCATCTCTGGGCGGTTTGGAGATGCAATTATGCCGGTAATGGTAGTGCCACTGCAAAATGAAAGCATCAGCAGGAGCAAAAATGATCATATACACAATCCCAGCAGCATGTAGCATGACAAGCTTAATCGCGTGTCTCTAATCCTAACCTCGAATAACATTCTCTTTACGCTGCTGGAAACACATTGTATTGTCCTGATGACCAAGAAAGATGACTATTTTGAGATTATAATCATCGTTTCCGACACCAGAACTTGATGTCTTGTAGTTGACTATGACAAGGTGGGTGTAAAAGGAAATTATGCTGAAATTTTATTGCACCTAAAGTCTATAATTCACGTGACAATCCATTTTCTTACTTATTTTGAGATGAATGTTTTGAGAAGAGGGCTTTTATTGTGAACAGATGATGGATTTCATTGTATTTGTCTCTAATGCAAAATGTACCCCGAGCTAGAAAAACACAAGAGCGAAAAAAGGTTAATATTTCACACTGAGGTTTACTTCACTTTACAGCATGTGAGAGACAGAACATATTGTGTAAAAGACCAAATACTACAGGCAACCTTCAAAGGCACAGAAGGTATAATAATTCTAAGTACAATAGCAGCAAAATGCCTGACATGAAGTTATAATATCTGATCAGCTTTGATGTTAAGTGCACATCTCCTCTCCGACCGTGTGTTCACATGATAAGCACTGTGCCAGTCTGGGAGCTCTAGATGCAGCCACCCTTCTAATCTGCGCACAATGTTTGTTTTCCAACTTTTGTTTTAATGGAGATAAAAATCAATACAAAATTAGGTCAGCAAAGGAGACTCGTTTTTATGGAACTGTTTTATCATCTGCTCTGTAAGCTAATCATCTGTGTATTTTTGGGACACTGTTATCTATCCTTTTCAGAAGATTTAATATGTATAGTATGCACATAAATGATCCACAGCCTACTACAAACAGAATTCAATTCCAGTTTAATGTTATTCAACTGCAGTTTAGCATAGATTCAAAATGATTTTAATTGTCTGGAAGTCCTGTATTTGTACAGACCTGTTTAATATACGATATAATATATAATATAATATAAGTCTACCTACAAGAGCTGCTTGGCCCTTGGGAGGAATGGTCTGCCCAGCTTGAACCTGAATGGTGTTTTGTTGTCTGACTTCTGTGTTATCCACAGTGTGTGCATCACTAACACTTTGTTGGGTTAGAAAGATTTCTGCATGGGGCACCATAGGCCAAAGGTCAATGATTGATTTCCTAATAGTATCCTCAGATCTGTAGTGGTATGTTCTGGACACTGAAGTGAAGAGGGAAGCAGAGATATTAGCTGATCACCACCTTCTAGTAAGTTAGATTAGGTGGTGGGGGAGAATGCTGGATAGGCTTGGTGAACCCAAATGGACAGTGAGTAGGTCCTGGGAATTTCTTGCAGAAACCATAATGGGGAAGTCCAAGTTGACCATGTTCTTTGCCTCCATTGCTGAGGTGGCTGTTTAAAGCGCTGGAAACATGGTGGTTGATGTGGGTTGTGGTGGTAATCCCCCAACCAGATAGTGAACACCGGAGGTGAAGGGAGCCATCAATCTGAAGGAGTTCTATTGAGCATGGTTAGTTTGCAAGACTCCAGATGTGGCAAAGAGGTACCAGCAGGCAGGCACTGCTCTTGCAGTAGCCAAGGAAAAATCCTAAGTGGAGGAGATAAGTGAAGTCATGAAGCAACCCTTTTAGTTGGCAAACCATCACACAACTCAGGAGGGGGAAGCAGTGTCCTTCCCACACTGTATATAGTGAGGTCTGAGGGACTCTGTTGTCTTCAACTAGTTGTGAAAGGAATACTTTAATGAGCTCCTAAATCTCACTCACACAAAGTCCAGACACAAAGGGGTGATTTGCCCATCACTGGTGGAGGTCATCAAGATTAGGATATCAAATTAATCAGAACCTGAGTGGCAAGATTCACCCTGAGTTTCCCCGGATGTTGTGGTTGTTGTAGTTGACATGCCTCTACAAGATTTTGTGAAAGACAGGGACAGTGCCCCTGGATTGGCAGACTCGGGTGGTGGTACCCCTTTTCAGTAAGGGGGACCTGAAGGTTTGTTCCAATTTTAAAGGGATCACGCTTCTCATCATTCCCTCTATAACAGTCTATAACAGGTGTCGAACTCCAGGCCTCGAGGGCCGGTGTCTTGCAGGTTTTAGATGTGTCCTTGATCCAACACAGCTGATTTAAATGGCTAAATCACCTCCTCAACATGTGTTGAAGTTCTCCAGAAGCCTGGTAATGAACTAATCATTTGATTTAGGTGAGTTGAAACAGGGTGATATCTAAAACCTGCAGGACACTGGCCCTCAAGGCCTGGAGTTCAACACTGCTGGTCTAAGGTGTACAACGGTTGCCAGAGCCTGGTGCGGGACCCCACCAGGGTGGCCCTTTGTCACAGTTATTTGATTACTAGGCACAGCCAAGGGGTGCAGAATTTCATTGTTTTTTGGTAGATGATGTGGTTCTGTTGACTTCCTCGGGCAATGAAGCAGCTGAGGTTTTGGCATCTTTGCAGTTAAACGGCAGAGGATGGAAGGATGGATGGATGGATGTTATTAACCTCTGTCTCTCTTCCACAGCATGTCTTATATCCTGTTTTCCTTCTCTCACCCCAACCGGTCACAGCAGATGGGCGCCCCTCCCTGAGCCTGGTTCTGCCGGAGGTTTCTTCCTGTTAAAAGGGAGTTTTTCCTTCCCACTGTCGCCAAAAGTGCTTGCTCATAGGGGGTCATATGATTGTTGGGTTTTTCTCTGTACCAATGAAGCACCTTGAGGCGACTTTTGTTGTGATTTGGCACTATGTAAATAGAATAGAATTGAATTGGATCAATGGATGGATCAATGGATGATTTTGGCCATCATATAATATGCTCAACTCTAGCTACACTCTAAACACTGAACTGCATTATCTACTTCCAAGAGGGGTCGTAGTCCAGATACTGACACCTAGTGTTTGATGGAAAACTTCAGTCTGCTGGTGGGACTCAAGCAAGTGGCACACCACCAAAATGGGTCACTGGAAACTGCAATAAGGCATTGTGAAACGGTTCACAACAGACTGAATGCTCCCAGAGAAATATGATTACCATAAAGGGAGAGCAACAGTCTTTGATTGCGACCATTGAACTCCTGGTACACAAAATTACTATTCAGTTCAGAGAAATAGTCTACCTATGTTGTAATTTTCTTTCAGTTTCGTAGCAATACTACAACAAAACTATAAACACTGTATTTTACAAAACCCAAACATGAAATTCAGTTTAGAAGAGAAGCAGCATTTTTGTTTTCTGTGTGTACATGATACTCCATAAATCAGTGAGAGGTGGAGCTGCAGATATTCTTAAGTGCTGAATGGAGTTTGAGGTCTGATGCAGAATGCACACGAGGTGTAATTTATTCTCTTCCAGGCTGGCCAGTTTCAAGACAAAAAATAGCAGTTGCCCAGAAGTTTTATCATTTTATCTTTGCAGGGATAAAATTACTTCCATGTCGAAGTGGGAACCCAGCTTTACACCCTTTTCAACAGACTACACAATTACTGTCAAGGCTGCAGTCAGAGCAGTGAAAAGTGCTGGAATACAACCTGTTCTTGGCTTTATCTTGGTGTAAAGTAGCTGAAGGAACTGTCAGTGAAACATGAGCCCTCACAAAGCTAAGATGTGCTGGAGTTGTAATTTTTAAGTTCGTTGACTCAAATGTAACCATGCGTAAAAGAAGTGGCAGTAAGTACTGGTACGTGCAGCCTTAAGTAATGCTATAGAAGCGGGTGGCATTTTCTCTGTTATTCAAATAATTAACTTTTTCTGATAAACTAACACTTTCTTACAAGTTAAATTAGAGAGCATCTTTACTGGAATATTTTTATTTTTATATTGAAAGAGAAATGTTCTGAGAAATGGCACTTGACTGTACACTGTAAACCCGAATGTTCAAAGTAATTAAACAGATTAAGTAGTGTATACTGAAAGTCTTTAAAAAGTTCTGTTAACTTAAATATGTCAAGTTCGTATAACATGTTCTTCTTTTTGAGTAAATGAAACTAATAATATTTGATTGAATTTAACTATTTCTATATTAAGTAAGCATCACTTAAAATAATAACTTAAGCACAACGTAACACAGTTAAGTTAGGACATATAAGAATGGTAAAGTCCTGTTATTTTTGTTGTTTCAAGTAGGTAGGATTTAATAATAAACTTAATTTATGTAGCACATGCTAAAATACAATAAAATCTCAAAGTGTTTCACCAAATAAGTAAAATCAAATTGTCTTAAATGCATTAGTGGAAGACAAAATGTATTTATTTTAATATTCATTGTTTTATCACTGTGTCCTACATATATATTTTTAATTTTTTCCGTAAGTGTTGAGCAGCTGCAGGAATCAATTTTTATTCCGAGTTAATCTCTGATTCACCCTCCGAAGCGGAAGGCGGCGCTAATGAGCATTAATACGAAACACAGAAGAAGTAAAGGTATATGGGCGGGAACAGCACCAAAGAGGCAACACGGACGACTGGAGAAAGTTGGACCTAACGGCAGCAACTAGCATCACTGGACTTACAGTAAGTTTTCAATGTTGATATTAGTTTATTGTTAAAATACGAATATTTAGTTGTATTTTGGGTGCGTGTCGAAAAGAATAGCAGAAATGTCGGTCCGTGTTTTTTATGTGCTTTGCTGCTCTCCCCGAAGGAAACTTTGCGCTTGCAGAGCTAGCATTAAGTTGTTGTAATGAGGGTCGCAGGCTGTTTAAAAAGTTAGATACTACTTGCTCTAGAGGTGGTGCCCGGTCGCCTAGTATGAAACAAAGTATTTTAATCTCTCTAAATTTTTAAACCCCCTCTCATGACTCAGAATAGTTGGGTCCAAACAAGCCCGTTGTCCCTGCAGTTACACAACGGAGATGCCTGTCTGCAGTGAGAGTGCTTTCAAGCAGTTTTCTTGTTAGAAACGCTATATTTTAAACTATATGTGCAGGGTTAGGGTTGTGAAGGAGCTCTTGGACCTCTGGCCTGCTCTAAAAATGGAGTCTGAGGTAATATGGATCAGCTCTGTTTAAAATGAAAATTGTAATTCTTACTCATGTGGCAGCTTTTTGCTGCTTTATAAAGATGTGCGAGATTCTTCAAATTGAACTGTATTGTCCTTCTGCTGTAGTTGTATGCAGAGTTTCAGCGGATTACAAATCAGAACCTGCCCAATACATTCTACGCTGAACTTGACCGCCATCTTCCTCGACTGATGACCTTATTCAGCCAGGGCATCAAAAACTGGGAAGACAGCAGATGCCCTGGCTGAAATTCTAAGAATTCACAATGAACAGGTAATAATAGATTGTTACACATTTCATAGGTTGAACCAGTGGAACATTGGACAGGTTCAATGATTTAAATGAGCTTTTTGAATTTTGCTATTACTCCACTTTGTGTTTGCTATTTGTCTGACTGTATTAAAGAT
Organism: Rhamphochromis longiceps; assembly: GCF_057381845.1. NCBI lineage: Eukaryota > Metazoa > Chordata > Actinopteri > Cichliformes > Cichlidae > Rhamphochromis > Rhamphochromis longiceps. The sequence continues at coordinate 9,707,147 of NC_140576.1, read as the reverse complement.
GTGAACAGGTTATTTGTGGACATATGTTCTGATTTGACTGTTGTTTTTGTTGTTGTTCAGTAAACTCACCAGTATATAAAATTCTGTTTTTATCTGGAAATAGGAAATCCATGATATCCACACCAAGTGCACTACCGTTCTCCCTGCCCTTCCTGTCTATCTGCATGAGGATGTCTCTGGATTTTTCAGAACCTGCACTGTGAGTGTCCTTAAGTATCTAACAGATACTACTGTGTATATAAACAGTGCATCAAAGTACAAACATGTATTTTGATGCACTGTTTGGACTTACCTTTGTTTAGTCTACTCCTGTGTATTTCCTTTAGCTTAGTTTCAGTCTATCTCACACCACTTGATTCTCTGGTGAATTAGCTGATTTATGTGTGCAGAACATGGATCTTCTGTTTTTCACCTCTTACAGTGAGACTCAGGTCTCCCTTGTAAAAGAGGTATTGGATCTCAGTGGGAGTTGGTAAAATGAGAAATTATATGTCGTCTGTTGTATTTCTTGGGTTAGATTGTGATTAGTATCTCTTTTTCATTAATTCAGGACGAATCTGATGAGTTGGAGCTTGATGGTGTTGAAGTGGCCCTCTTCACTGTCATCAGTGACCATGACACAACAAGTCCAGTTCACTACCAACCTGTGAAAATCTCTGTCATCATTGTAAGTGATGCCGTGTTCAGTCTCCCCAGATTTGGTGAAGCCTTCCTAGTAATGTTTGGACTGATCTATGCACTTCACCTCAGCTACCCCAAAGCCCTGACCAACACTTTAGAATTTACTCAAAAGATTTTATTTGGTCTAGAAAGTGGTAAACTGTCACCCAGGTTACAGACCCTCAAGAATGACTTGGTTATGTAGGAACTCATCTGAAAGAAGGATGCAGGGTGAAGCATTATAAAAGGCTAGTTCAAAGTTCTCTCCTTTCATCTAAATAATGCCTCAAAACATTATTTGATTACTCTACAGGTGTTCAGCCAATAGGTCCAAACTATACAACGTGCCTTTGTTCTCATTAACATAATGCAAAGCAGCACTAATGTTTTGTATGTTTTAATGTTTTTCGTAATACTATTTCCAAAACATTGTGGGCTGCGCAAGATGACCTAAATTTCACTGTTTGATACTGGTTAATGTAAAACAAATAGCATTGTAATTCACTCAAATTGCTGCCTTGTTGTCTTATTCAGATATTAGCCAGAGAGCCAAAAGCACATTTTGATATTATTAATTATTATTTTTCATTACTCTGACAGTTTTCCTGACTAAACAATTTTTGGTCTACTTATTTTAATTTATAAATGTTTTTGTTAATTATTTTTAATTTATGTAATTTTTTTTTTAAATGTATTTAATTTCAACATAGTGCTAAAAGGGAGCAGGCAAGATACTGTTCAATGGCAGATGTTTATGACTTTTGCATATTAAGTTACCGATACTCAGTGTAATTGAGGCAATCAATTGCCTCAAAAATTTTAAGTTTTGGGTCACATGTTTTTAAGTATCAAGTAGTCAACATATTTGACTAACGTGTACTTAAAATAATGACAACACAAACTAATAAACATTTGAGTTTTGTTAACATAAAAATGTTGTAGTTGTGTACTTATTTTTTATAAGTTCTGTGAACTTATTTCTTTGAATTTGTAAACTTGAAACTTTAAGTCATATTAACTGCAAATATTTGAGTTGACCGTTCTCAAAAGATACAAGTACCATGTAATCCAAACTTTTATGTTCTGGAAAAATTTGGCTTTTGAGTTGATCAACTCAAAAAAATTGAGGCAATCGATTGCCTCAATTTTTTTGAGTTCTGGTAACTTATTCGGGTTTACAGTGTAACAATACCAAAACTTTAAAGTAACTTTGATTCCAACTTTTATACAGTAACCCAAAGTGAATTCAATATTCACTTTGGGTTACTGTGAATAGAAGCGATGGCTTCTATTCACAGTAGAAGAAGCCATCGCTTTTTATTTGTTCATACTGTGATAAAATAAATCAGTTTGTACCCTAAACATTACTTTGCATAAAAAGTAATTTTTAGACACAAGTGATTTTTGTGTCTAAAAAAAAAAATCATTTGTGAAAAAAAATAAAAAATTTTGAAACAAATTAGATGTGACGCACCAAACTAGCCTAAATAAGTTTGGTCTTGCAGTGGACTGTTCATTTGCTGAGGATAGCTTTTTAGGCCTGTCCTTCTTTTCTTTTGTTCGCCACTTGTCCAGAACTTTTTTCTAACGACACACTGCACAGCATGCTGAGTTATATTAGTTTTCAGCTAATAGCTCTTTGGGAATCTCTTTGTTGGTGCAAAAGTACTCTATGTCTGTCAAAATGTGTTATCTTTATCCTTTTTTGTAGATTTGAATAAAGAAATGGAAGAAAATTATATGTTTTAGTAGAGGTTGCTAGTAACAAAGTGCCTAAAGCTGTAACCCCAGCATTATTTGGACTGAGCCCTAGTATCGTGTCCAAATTGAAGGCCAAGTTCCATACAAGATGACACTGTAAAAAGATCATTTCCTCACCCTATCAGCACTTAGCACCTAATCCCATATCCCCACAGTCTGGGAGCGAACTCTATCCTCCAAAATGACAACACTCGCTCCCACAGAGCAGGGTCTATCGGAGATCATCTCCAAAATTTAGAGAGGAGGACAGGAGAGGATGGAATGGCCTTCAGTCCTGACCTCAATCCCCGGTGAACATTTGTGGGATCAGTTTGGGCATAATGTTCGTCCCTGAGTGTCCAACACATAATGAATGATGTTACAAGTAGTATAAGCTTCTTCCCCACACCCTCTCATGTCTTTCACAAGGCTCAAGATGAACCTGATTGCATCTATGAAAAGCACACTTTTCCACTGGACCTGCCAATTCTGGTATTCCGTGGCCATCTGTGCTCCATGGTGCAGTGAGCACAGGGCCCACTAGAAGACTAGCTGTACAACCTCTGTAGGGTCCGGGTATTGCCTCCTGCTACCGGTGTTATCACAGACCCTGAATGTTGTGGAAGTTTTCCATTAAATAAAGCCTGCAGACGAGCGGTGAGCGGTAGCTAACATTCTTTAAAATGAAAAGAACAGAATTAGAATGAGAAGAATCGAATTTGAATGAAAACAACGGAATTTGAATGAAAACAACGGAATTTGAATGAAAAGAAGAGAATTTGAATGAAAACAACGGAATTTGAAAAGAACGGAATTTGAATGAAAACAAAAGCATTAGAATGAAAGCACGGGAATTTGAATGAAAACAACGAAATGTGAATGAAAAGAACAGAATTTGAATGAAAAGAAGAGAATTTGAATGAAAACAACGGAATTTGAATGAAAAGAACAGATTTTGAATGAAAACAAAAGAATTTGAATAAAAAGAGTAGAATTAGACTGAAAAGAAGAGAATTTGAATGAAAACAACGGAATTAAAATGAAAACAACGGAATGTGAATGAAAAGAAGAGAATTTGAATGAAAAGAAGAGAATTTGAATGAAAAGAACGGAATTAAAATGAAAACAACGGAATTTGAATGAAAACAACGGAATGTGAATGAAAAGAAGAGAATTTGAATGAAAACAACGGAATTAAAATGAAAACAACGGAATTTGAATGAAAACAACGGAATTTGAATGAAAAGAACAGAATTAGAATGAGAAGAATCAAATTTGAATGAAAACAACGGAATGTGGATGAAAAGAACAGATTTTGAATGAAAACAAAAGAATTTGAATAAAAACAGTAGAATTAGACTGAAAAGAAGAGAATTGGAATGAAAACAACAGATTTTGAAAGTAAACAACAAATTTTGAATGAAAACAATGGAATTTGAAAAGAACGGAATTTGAATGAAAACAAAAGCATTAGAATGAAAGCACGGGAATTTGAATGAAAACAACGAAATTTGAATGAAAAGAAGAGAATTTGAATGAAAACAACGGAATTTGAATGAAAAGAACAGAATTAGAATGAGAAGAATCAAATTTGAATGAAAACAACGGAATGTGGATGAAAAGAACAGATTTTGAATGAAAACAAAAGAATTTGAATAAAAAGAGTAGAATTAGACTGAAAAGAAGAGAATTTGAATGAAAACAACGGAATTTGAATGTAAACAACTTAATTAAAATGAAAACAACGGAATTAAAATGAAAACAACGGAATTTGAATGAAAACAACGGAATTAAAATGAAAACAACGGAATTTGAATGAAAAGAAGAGAATTTGAATGAAAACAACGGAATTAAAATGAAAACAACGGAATGTGAATGAAAAGAAGAGAATTTGAATGAAAAGAAGAGAATTTGAATGAAAGGAACGGAATTTGAATGAAAAGAACAGAATTAGAATGAGAAGAATCAAATTTGAATGAAAACAACGGAATGTGGATGAAAAGAACAGATTTTGAATGAAAACAAAAGAATTTGAATAAAAACAGTAGAATTAGACTGAAAAGAAGAGAATTGGAATGAAAACAACAGATTTTGAAAGTAAACAACAAATTTTGAATGAAAACAATGGAATTTGAAAAGAACGGAATTTGAATGAAAACAAAAGCATTAGAATGAAAGCACGGGAATTTGAATGAAAACAACGAAATGTGAATGAAAAGAACAGAATTTGAATGAAAAGAAGAGAATTTGAATGAAAACAACGGAATTTGAATGAAAAGAACAGAATTAGAATGAGAAGAATCAAATTTGAATGAAAACAACGGAATGTGGATGAAAAGAACAGATTTTGAATGAAAACAAAAGAATTTGAATAAAAAGAGTAGAATTAGACTGAAAAGAAGAGAATTTGAATGAAAACAACGGAATTTGAATGAAAACAACGGAATTTGAATGAAAACAACGGAATTTGAATGAAAACAACGGAATTAGAATGAAAACAACGGAATTAAAATGAAAACAACGGAATTTGAATGAAAAGAAGAGAATTTGAATGAAAACAACGGAATTAAAATGAAAACAACGGAATGTGAATGAAAAGAAGAGAATTTGAATGAAAAGAAGAGAATTTGAATGAAAAGAACGGAATTTGAATAAAAACAACGGAATTTGAATGAAAAGAACAGATTTTGAATGAAAACAAAAGAATTTGAATAAAAAGAGTAGAATTAGACTGAAAAGAAGAGAATTTGAATGAAAACAACGGAATTAAAATGAAAACAACGGAATGTGAATGAAAAGAACAGAATTTGAATGAAAAGAATCAAATTTGAATGAAAACAACGGAATTAAAATGAAAACAACGGAATTTGAATGAAAAGAACAGAATTAGAATGAGAAGAATCAAATTTGAATGAAAACAACGGAATGTGGATGAAAAGAACAGATTTTGAATGAAAACAAAAGAATTTGAATAAAAAGAGTAGAATTAGACTGAAAAGAAGAGAATTGGAATGAAAACAACAGATTTTGAAAGTAAACAACAAATTTTGAATGAAAACAATGGAATTTGAAAAGAACGGAATTTGAATGAAAACAAAAGCATTAGAATGAAAGCACGGGAATTTGAATGAAAACAACGAAATGTGAATGAAAAGAAGAGAATTTGAATGAAAACAACGGAATTTGAATGAAAACAACAGAATTAAAATGAAAACAACGGAATTAAAATGAAAACAACGGAATTTGAATGAAAACAACAGAATTAAAATGAAAACAACGGAATTAAAATGAAAACAACGGAATTTGAATGAAAACAACGGAATTTGAATGAAAACAACGGAATTTGAATGAAAACAACGGAATTAAAATGAAAACAACGGAATTTGAATGAAAAGAAGAGAATTTGAATGAAAAGAACGGAATTTGAATGAAAACAATGGAATTAAAATGAAAACAATGGAATTAAAATGAAAACAACGGAATTTGAATGAAAAGAACAGAATTAGAATGAGAAGAATCAAATTTGAATGAAAACAACGGAATGTGGATGAAAAGAACAGATTTTGAATGAAAACAAAAGAATTTGAATAAAAAGAGTAGAATTAGACTGAAAAGAAGAGAATTGGAATGAAAACAACAGATTTTGAAAGTAAACAACAAATTTTGAATGAAAACAATGGAATTTGAATGAAATGAACAGAATTTGAATAAAAGCAACATAATTTGAATGAAAACAACAGGATTTGAATGAAAACAATGGAATTAGAATGAAAAGAATGTAATTTGAATGAAAACAAAAAAAATAGAATGAAAGCACGGGAATTTGAATGAAAACAACAGAATTAATCAAAACACACAAAGAACAGACAACCAAGCTTGTGGAAAGCCTACATGACCGCGGGGCAGACGGTCAACAGAGTCTCCCTGAGTCTAACATGGCTCTCAGTTAAATACCTTCTCCAGGAACAAAAGGCAGTACACAGCTGTTTCACACCTTAACGTTCACACTCCCTTGCTACCTCCCAGAGTCCTCAAAGAGACAAAAGATTCTTCCTGTGGAATTGTCTGCTTCCCCCAACTTCCTAACTAGACCCTCACCATTTGTCTTACTGTATGAGTGTAAGACATGTTAAAATCCAGTGGCACCAAGGCATTATACAATAAAATAATGTGATTAATACATAAGTAAAAGAACTTCCTATACATGACCAAATGCAAAACGAGTGAAAACTGGTAAAAAAAAAAAAAATGTCAGTGGGTTCCAGCTGTAAAACCATTCCTGTTTGAGGGTTGTCTCATTGTTGTGCACCTGTGGTTAATTTGATTAACATGAAAGCACCTGAAACTGATTAGCAACCCCCTCTGATACTTAACTGACCAGATCAATATCCCAGAGAGTTAACTGGCTATATGCTGCTATACTGATTGTGTGGATGCTTTAAGCATCCACACTATTGAGTTCCTCTTGGGACTTCCGTACACTTTTTGGCACTTAACTACTTCCACAATTTTCAGCCGATTTTCACCGTTCAAATTTTAAAATATTCTGCTATTTCTGCTAATTCCTGCTATGTCTTTTGGTATTTTTCACTATTATACTTTTTAAAATATTAAGCTTAATTTGTCCCATTGAAATGAATGGGAAACTTCTGCAATTCTGCTAAAATTTGCTTGTTTCTGAAACTTAACTACTTCCTCATATTTTCACGTAGAACAACCATTCAAACTTTAAAATGTTCTCAAATTATTGGGCTATTCAGGTATGATTCAGCTTTTTCAAATCTTTTACCGTTTTACCTTTATGCCTCTTAAAGTTTTCAGTTGGAAAATTGTGATTTTTCACAAAATACATGCGTTGTTATGGTTGCTATGCACTTGGCTTCCAGTGTGCCACTGAAGGTTTTGCAGTCTTCTCTTCATGTCCGAACAACTTCTTGCTACTTGCTCAATCTTCACTCAACTTCCACAAATTATACATCAAAACGTAGGTATTTTTGCTGGGTTTCCGAAAATGGTCATTTGTTTGAGGGGAGTCGTCATTATGAGAAATAGACTGCAAAAATCCTGTGTCTCTCTGTGCTGCGTGCACCTGTTTTGGCGGGAAAAAGTGCACAGGCTCTCTGATTGGTGGATTCAAATTCAGCAGCTCCAAGGCTGCTTGACTGAGCTAGAAACTTACTTCTCTGTGTGTGTGTGTGTGTGTGTGTGTGTGTGTGTGTGTGTGTGTCTGTGTGTGCGTGTGTGTGAGAGAGAGAGAGAGAGAGAGAGAGAGAGAGAGAGAGAGAGAGAGGAAGCCTTTTTATGGGATGATCTCATTGTAAGATTCAAATTCAATATATTTAGACTGGTTGACTGAATTAGATCTTGTGTGTGTCTCTCTCTGTGCATGTGTGTTTCCATATGTGTCCATATTTGTGATTGTGTGGCTGTTATATTTTTTTTTGCCAATTTTTTTCATTTAACAAGTATATTTGAGGGACCCTTAGCATGTTCAGCATTTTTTCAGCTGTCCATTTTGCTTTTCCAATTTTTCTGTTTAAGTTATTACTATTGTGCTAAATCATACTATTTCTGCTATTTTATAAGATTTGTGCTAAATATAGTATTTCTGTCAAATTATAGTATTTGTGCTAAAACATAGTATTGATTTAAAATTACAATATTCATAGTTCATCACAGTGTCTCTGGTAAATCACAGTATTTCTGCTCTGTTGTACTATTTTTCTAAATCATAGTGTTTCTGTAATGCTTAAGTATTGGGGTGGCTGTAGCTCAGGTGGCAGAGCAGGTCAGCCACTAATCAGAAGGTCGGTGGTTCGATCCCAGGCTGCCTCCTGGCTGCATGCCAAATATCCTTGGGCAAGATACTAACCCCGTGTTTGCCTACTGGTGGTGGTCAGAGGGCCCGGTGGCGCCAGTGTCCGGCAGCCTCGCCTCTGTCAGTGCGCCCCAGGGCAGCTGTGGCTACAACGTAGCTTGCCATCGCCAGTGTGTGAATGTGTGTGTGAATGGGTGAATGACTGAATGTAGTGTGAAGCGCTTTGGGGTCCTTAGGGACTAGAAAAGCGCTATACAAATGCAGGCCATTTACCATTTACCATATTTTTGGCTAAATATATTCTTTCTGTTATCTTATACTATTTCTCCTAAATTCTTGTATTTTTGAGAAGTTATCATGTTTCTGGTAAGTTACAATATTTCTGCTAAGTTCTGCTATGCTATTGTATTTCTGCCAAGTATTATGTTTCCTCTAAGATATTGCAGTTCTGCTAAGTTATTCCATTTTAGCAAAGTTCCTTTGCTTCTGCAAAGTTTGTACAATTTCTGCAACTTTTCAGCTTTTTCAGCTAGTTTTTGCATACAGCTTCAGCTTTAAAGCATCCACACTGCATTTTCGCAGGAAATGCAAATCTTTCTAGTTACATTTGTTCCTTTATTTATTTATATAGATATAGATATATATGGATAATGACAATACTAAAATTTTAATAATCTATTTTTAGAGTTTTAATTGAAGGACACATCTAAAGAAAAAGAAAAATTGGACTCAACCCACATATGAAATGATCACAGGGAAAGTAAAATTGCTTCATTCCTGTCATTTTGGCGAGACAGCCGTGGTACCTGAGGCTGCCTACGGGCCAGGTCTGCTCCAGTGGAGTTTCCCCAGGGCGTCTTCTCGCCACCTGTTCTCCCAGATGTGATGGAGCTCCAAAAGCTCTCTTAAGCATTTTCCTGTCTATAAGTAACAGAAAAGAACTTTCTATTTGTTTGTGTAACTCAATATAAGACATGACTGAAATAAATAACTTGAGAATAAAAGAGGGAGCTCAAGGATGCAGTTATTTGGCAGATGCAGGTTTATTTCCAAATTTGGGAATCTGAGTTTAAAACAAAGCAAACTAAACTAAACTAAAACACAAACAAACAAACAATGATTTCCTACTGTAATGATTTATATTCTATATTTAAAAATATTATGAATATTATGAATTTTTGAAGTACAGACAACATTTAAAATATCGAAACTGAGAAACTGTATTGTTTGTTTTTTAGTAAAAATGTCTGCTTATTGTGATGCCAGAAACACATTTCAAAAAGTTGGGACACAGGGAGTGTTTACCACATTGTTGCATCACCTTTTCGAACAACAGTCTGTGTTTGAGAACTGAGGAGGCTGCCACTAGTTTTAAAAGTGAAATGTTTTCCTAATGGTTCAAATGAGCTACTAGAAGTTTGAGGCCTTGTTTGTCATATTTTTTTCATTTTACGATCTTCCTTTGTCCATCAAAGGATGACAGGTCTGGACTTAACCACCGTGGACTTTCGTGCAGAGCCGTGGGTTTGCAATAGATGCAGAATGTGGTTTGTGGTTTTCTTGTAAATAACCAAGTCTGACTGTTCCCCTCCTCTTTAGCAGGGAGGATGCAGTTTGTGAAGATTTCTAGAAAGGATTTAAATTTTTGATTTGTCAGCCCACAAGAGTTTTCCACTTGACCTCCATCCATCTTAAATGAGTTTACGACAGGAGAAAGCTTTTGTACCTTATATGTGCATGTTTCTTTGCATGCAGAAGTTTTACCTTTTTTGAGGATGCAGCAGTCTTGCTGAGCACATACAGTGTTCTCGGATGTTTTTGGAAGTTTTTTTTTTTCAGCTTTGTGGCTTCAAATGATTGTTTATATTTACTTTTTTTTAAAATGATACTATGTACCATATATGATGAAATTGCCAAATTCTTTACAATCTTCTGTTTTGTTGCAGTTTGCACACTCACTCTTTCCCCACTTATTTCTTTTTTACTTCAGATCATGTTACCAATAAACTTAATGTATGTTTCACCTTTTCCAATCATTTGGATCATTGTTTCTTTATGGCATTTGTTCCTGGCATTAAACACAAAATAAATACATAATACAGAGAAAACGTATTTTAAAAACAACTTTTAATTGTTTGATATTTTCTTCATAGTTTTTCCTTTTTAGGTTTTTTATTCTAAGCACTGTATTTTATTTACACTTCACACAGCATCACCACAGTTTGAAACAGGCTCACAGATACTCTCGTACTATAATATGATACAGTGGCTAACAGACAGTATTTATCTACAACATCTGCGGCAGAATTTCCTGTCACACTAGTTTGATATGATAACAACCATTTTTTGAAGTCTCACCCGATTCCCTGCTGCCGCTGGTTATTGTCTCTCCAGCCACAAGCTCTTCTCCTCCAGGTTCCGGTATAAGCTGCCCGTGGAAATCATACATAACAAACATCCTTTTTCATTTTAGTTTGTGTTCTTTGATTTAGATGCTTATCACAGGTGGGATTGTGGCTGTGCTGTGAAATACTGACATTTGACTCTACTAGCTTTTCACAAGAAGCTACCTGAATATTAAAACACAGTTGCGGCTCAGCGATGGTGATTGGCACTTCCATTTGGAATTACCTATTCTGTCATAAGAGGAACGGAGACAGAGAGCATGACAAAGATCAATAACTGGTCCCTGTGCTTGTTTACTTGCACCAAGACCTTACTTTTATGATACTGACAAACACGATCCCCTATGATACACATTATTCACAGCAGGAATACAATCTCTTGAGTGTGAAAACAGTGCTTGGCCTATACTCAGCCTGCACTGTTAGACTGGTTATATCAACTGCCTTAATATGCCGGCAATGTGAAATGTATGTTTTTCTCAGGAAAGAGCAACCAAAGAAACTGAAAAGGTAGAGCAGTGAATTTCCCGTGATTTGTTACTTTTTCTGCTGATGATTTGTTTTCAGAGGAAATGGTTTTCAGTTTTTCAGTCAGGAATTACACGGTCAACTCTTACATGCTGAGATTTCTTAAAACTATTAAAACTGCATAATACTGAGAAAATACATGTATTTTTAAAAATCTACTGCAGAATTAATCATTTTAAAGCCACTTTATGCACTCCTGTCCAGATCTAATTCATCATTCTTCTTCTCCCATTGTGAAAGTTTCCTACCTCTAAAAGTAGTCCAAGGTAAAAGAAAATACTATTTTCAGGCGACATCACAAGCAGTTCTCAATGTGAAAACTTATGGCTCTGCTAAAGTTTTTTTAATTCTTAAATTTCTGCTTAATAATTTCTATTATTTATAATGCTTTAAAAAGTTTATATTATGTCAGCTTTTACTCACAAAGTAATGAACAGAGTTAGATTCAGGTGTTAAAGTTATTGAGTTATTGAGTAATAAAATCTGATAGGTAGATTAGTGCATATTACTACTGAATGAGTTCATTTTTCCAGTGACTGTATGGAATGACTTTTTTAGTAATAAGAAGATAATTTACATCCCACTGCGCATTTACACCTTCACCACCACATCCTTTTTCCTTTTTATCTCTTCATTGCGTTCATCCAGATATAAAGTTAAGGTTGCTGCATGTAGCCAGCTACAGAAGGGACCAAGAATTAACGAATAAAATCCACCTTTTCAAAATGAAATATCACCAGATTCAAACTGATTCCGTGCATTTTGTTATAATGTTAATGTGCCACACTAAGAGATGGAGAAAAACAAAAGGAAAGGGAGAGGACGATACAAGATACCTTTGAAAGGTGACATTGATAACCTGGACTTTAAAATCTTACATGTAATCTCCTTATTCATTTTGGAGCTTGTAATCAGATATTTAGTCTGCACATGATGTTTTGCCGAATCGTGATTTTGTGAAACATCTTGTAAAAAAAACCTGAAGTATACTCATTCTAGCTAAACTGGCCAGTTTACGATCATCTTCTGTTATTAAGGCTACATCAGGAGAAAAAAACATGAATTTTTATTTAAGGCAACAATGCTGACTTGATACATGTACTGAATTGTATCTTTTATAGCAGCTTTATCTCTAGCAATGGAAAATTAGCCATGCAGCTGCTGTAACATCTGCTTCTATCTTGTTGAAATCAACTGGCAAAATGGCACAGGACAGCCTTACACAAAGAAAAATAAAGAGTAATTCTTTTCCCCAACCTGCCAAATTCCATTTTAACTCCTGGTATATTTTATGAAGATGACAACAAGAGACTTCACTCCTTCATCTACACAAAACCATTGTCTCTATTCCTGTACATATGACTCAAGCTCTATTGAACTTGTGTCACAAGTTCATTGTGAGATGTGTGTGACTGATAGCTGGTGTGGTTCATTTGATGCCCACAGCTACTTTAGTTACCAGCGTCAGCAGCTCCTGGTTCTGGCACCTGTAGGAGCTGCCCGAATTTTCAATAAATGAAAAAGCAAATTGCTTTTCTGCTCTAAGCTAACTTCCAAACAAATTATCACTCTCCTACATTTCTCTCACCAATGTGACTAATGTTAGAAACTTTAGTGCTGTGAAGTAAACACATGATTAGATATGTGAGCTATCATTATCTAACAAAGGCAATTTCCAAACTCTAGAGTCTGGTCCATAATTGTAAGGTCTGATTCCTATTTCTTATAACTGTTTCAATTGTCAGTGTAAATCTATTTTGTAATGTATTTTTTTTATTTAATTGGGCTTCATTTCCCTACACATTAAATCACATGAGTCAGTCTGAGTCTTAAGTAAATTGTTGGCCCATCTTTGGTTCTACATGGGAAGTCATCTGCATTCACCCTGGCAGCTACGACTGAGGAATAATTACATTTGCTTATGAATTACTCACTTCTATTCTCGATTTAAATATTTGCCTCCTAGACGTAATGTACTAAGAGTTCCCACTGTACCTTACAAATAATTCAGGAAGTGCAAAATAGTACTAGGTAATAGGTCATTTATCAGTCGCTCTTTGTGATTACACTAATAGCCATTGTTCGGAGCTATTTCAATGTGGTTCACCTGTTGCTGTCTCGTGTCTTTAGCTTTTTACAATGTTTACAATACAATGAGCGAAGCCGAGACACTGCAGAATAAATTTGACTGGGCAACTGCTTAAATTCCTTTAATCACCCTAGCATCATCTCTAATATTTATGTGTTATAAAATGTAACCTAAATTAGTCATTTGTCATCACCATTAAATGGTGATGACAAATCAAACCCTTATTTTGTCCCAAAGCCTTTATGAACCGAAGAACCAAAAATGTGACAGTTTGTTTATGAAGTCACTATCATAGTGCAAAGCTGACATTTCCCCAGCAAAACTGAGTTCTAACCAATTTCTTTCTTTCATCATTCCAATAAGATCCGCTCTGCACAAACAAGAGGCACAGGCTTGCTTTCCAACTGCTCATTTTCCATCGTTATAATTAAGATAAGATAAGATAACCTTTATTAGTCCCACACGTGGGAAATTTGTTTTGTCACAGCAGGAAGTGGACAGTGCAAAAGTTATGAGGCAAAAATTAGAATACAATGAGAATAAATACAGTACACAGCTGTACAGAATAGAATAAAATAATATACTATATACAGTAGAATAAAATAGAATAAAAATATACAATAAGATAAAAATAGAATACGAATGCTATATACAACTGAGTAAAAATACAACGATGCCAGAAAAGATTATTGCACTTAGTGTTATTGCACATGTGTGGATGTGTGTGTTTGTTCAGTTAAAGTCTTTGTTGTGGAGTCTGACAGCAGTGGGGAGGAAAGACCTGCGAAATCTCTCCGTCCCACACCGTGGGTGCCGCAGTCTCCCACTGAAGGAGCTGCTCAGTGCTGTCACAGTCTGCTGCATGGGGTGGGAGACGTTGTCCAACAGGGATGACAGCTTAGCCGCCATTCTCCTGTCACTCACCACCTCCACTGGGTCCAGAGGGCATCCTAGAACAGAGCTGGCCCTTCGGATCACCCTGTTCAGTCTCTTCCTGTCCCCAGCAGAGATGCTGCCGCCCCAGCAGACCACACCATAAAAGATAGCAGAAGCCACCACAGAGTCATAGAAGGTCTTCAGGAGATTGAAGGAGCCCTTATTAAAATGTTGAATGTACAGGAAGAATTTATTGGCAGCAAACTAACAATAAATGGGAAGATGTCCACCCATGCAAAAAGGGAGTAATGAAGCCAATAGAGTCTGCGCGTCCAGCTCGTCTCTCGGCTCCTTTCACACTTGCTGCTATGAGGCTGGACAGGGCCCTAATGGCAGCTAAGGGACTGAGCTCAAACACACAAAGAAGCCAACCCTGCGTTGTAACAGGGAGCAGGCTTATTACTGTGGGCATTAGTCTTTCACAGCACAAATCCACGGGTGAATGGGGGTGAAATATTCTGTATGTCTGCCTCAGATGTGTTTTCACCTGGGGAACAATTCAGCCTTTTTAGCCTGTGGGCCAAAGCCAGCAGGTGGGTGACACATCCGCTGACATACCTGCTGGGTAATGGTGGGAGGCTTAATCACAAGCTGAAAAACAGTGATATTGTGAATCACATCCGTTGTTACAACTATATCAGAAGAGGCCCTGGTGTACATTGTGCCTCCTGCCTGAAGACAGTGACGAGTCACTCTGATCTCAGCTATAAGTTAGAACTGATTATTATGCAAATATGCGGTCACATACCGGGGGTTATCCCTTAACTTTCTTACTGTATAGACCGACATCACCATTCTTTACTGTCTGCCGAAGAACTTGCAGACTTTCCAAGATAAAATGTGACCACAGCAAAAGTCTGCATCCCATTTCTGTCATGCTGCAAAGTACAAAAGCAAAATATACATTTAAGAATCATACTCAGTTGCGTTGGGTTGTGTCTGCAAGCCCAAACTTTATTTATGCACCAATCTGTAGACCTTTCCAGAACCCCCAAACTATTCTACACGATAATTTGAAACCTACATTTGTGTCACTGACGCTGTGTTTACGGTGGTACTGGAAGAAGCAATATCTGTTGTTAGTGAATGCTTTAAGATATTTACTGTTACTGCAAGTCAGCTTTGGAGCCAATTTGTTCCTGACTGTCATGATTACTGGAAAAAAAAAAAAACAAATCAGTAGAAAAATTTACAAAGAAAACTTTGTGTGTGGGTATCTGTGTGTGTGGCAACATTATGACTACTTTGACTATGTGTGGGCAAAATGTTTGTGCTGTTTGCTTGAACAGCTTCACTTTTCTGTGTTCAAATTTAGTTGAGCAGAAAGATTAGCTTCAGTCACGCTTTCACTGCAGATCTGCAATGATTTACAATCAATGTTCAGTCCTTTATGCTTTCCTGTGCACCAGTGCCCACTGTGGAACCAGTTGCACACATTTCCACCAAATGCTAATGCCAAAAGCATTAGCACCAGACCATGCATACTTCCCCAACTTTTACTACTTAATGTAATATTACACAGTCGGGTCGGGAGCCAGTCAAACACCCCTCCTGTTTCTTTTCTTAATGAAAATTACTTGACTCTGCTGGACAATGTCTGTAATGAGGTCAAGGTGAGATTTGACCGAGAACTCAGGACAAAGGAAAAGAACACTTGATAGATGTGTTAAAGCTGTATGTCCCAAACACTGCAAAAACTGCATCTTAGATACTTTGCCCCTTTTTGGATTTATCCCAGAAGGAAAAGTGGGCTAAACCCCCAGTTGCCCTGTACCCCTTGGTGCAAGTGAACCCCTTTCTATATATTATATCATATATATAGAAAGCACTTAAACGTACTGAATCTTTTTTAAATGTAGTATAAAAGTGGGTAAAGTTAATTTGTGACCCTAAATTGCCCTCAGGGGTGAATGTGACTGTGAATGGTTGTCTGTCTCTCTTTGTTAGCCCTGCATCAGACTGACGACCTGTCCTGGTTGTATCCCAGCTCTCTCCCTATGGTATCTGGGATAGGTGCCCCATGAAAAGGATAAGGGGAAGAAAATGCATTGTCACAGTCAGGAAGATACTTAAATAAAAATCTCTTCTCTTGGTTAACCCACATTTTAAAATTAGAATTATAATTAAAATACAAAAATAAACATTTCTCTTAAATAATAAGAATATTGTCACATACCTTTAAAAAAAAAAATCTCAGTCCATAATAATAGTATTTTCAAAATACCACAAACTCAAAAGGTTGGGCACAGTAGTTTGAGGTTATTGTCTTACACCTTTGTCCCAGAATTATGACTTTGTCACACCTGGCCTTGAACTTAAATCCCTTCCCCTGTGGGCAGATAAACAGATTACAGTAAGTGGGGTCTTAATAAAAGATAACCCTGCTGACTTGTGAGGAACTTCAAGAACTTGAAGAAAAGATTAACCTACCTGACTCAAATTTTGACCAAGACCAGGCAAAGACTTTTGCTCTGTCCTCAAACAACCCTGCAGAGTCTCTGTATTTCACCCTGAGAGAAAGGCATGAACAAAATAAACAAGATCACACTTGTCACACTTCAATGTTTCAGATCATCAAACAAATTTAAATAATAGTCAACAATATCCTGCATAAATACAAAATGCAGTTTTAAATGAGGATTTGTTAATGGAAAAAAAAAAAACTCTCCAAATCCATTTGGCTCTATGTGGAAATTGAAACCCTTCAACTCTTAAATCCTGAATTAATTGTGATGAACTACATTTTATGGAAAGCTGAGTTCAGTTTCACTAGCCACTGCCAGACCTGCTGGATCGAGAAAGCGCTTTAATACAACCTGTCTGACAAAGTGAAGCACATCATGCTACAATCTTAAGAAAGTCATCAACATCCATCAGTCTGGAAAGGGTTGCAAGCTTTGTGACTCCATCAAACCACGGTGAGCACCATTATCCCTAAACAGAGAAAACTTGGAACAGTGGTGAACCTTACCAAAATTAGGAAATGAATGACTAAAAAATCCAACATGAAGGTTTTTTGAGTGGCCTAGTCAAAGTCTGGACTTAAATTTAATTAACATGTTTGCCATGACCTGCTTGAAAACCCTCCAGTGTGGCTGAATTAAAACAATGCTGTAAAGAAGAGTGGCCTAAAGTTCCTACACAGAGATGGGAATTGATTACAGTGATTACAGTTCCTCCTTCCAAGGATGGCACAAAAAAAAGGGGTTATCAGGTTTAGGAGGTAATGACTTTTTCACACAGAGCCAGGTAGATTTATTGGAAATGAAATCATCAATTAAAAACTGCATTTTCTTTAAAAAAAAATAAAAATAAATAAGCAAAGAAACTTTAAAATCAAGAATTTTCCCAGCACTGTGAATGTTTCTGATCATTTTGCTGACGTTCTTTCTTAGAAGCGTTTGCTCATCTTTCCCATCACAGCTATCCAGAAACGTATCTCCATTAAAGCCCCAACCAGGAAAGCAGTAAAGAGGCTTCTACAAAAAATCATTTGTCTGATGTCATCACACCGATGCCTCAAAATGAGCGTTAAAATGCTATACAGCTGCAGGAACATATTTAGCAATCATTCAGCCCTGGTTAGAAGGAGTAAGTTAAACTCTGCGCTAATCCATCTCTGAAAATCAAACCTCATAGGCAGTTACAGGAAAAAGTGCGATGGAGGATTTTGCCAAAGAGAAGCTGTACGAGTTATAAACATAAGTGTTCCTGTACTTTTTTCTCCTATGCAGACGGTGACTGATTAATCAGCATGTTTAATGACTACGTGACAAAAAAACTGCTTGTGGTTTTAGTCAGACTGTATTCGTATTGAAGACAACACAACCACCTTTTGTGAGTGATCAGTGTTGGAATCAAGCAATCAAGGTAGTCTTCTGTAAGGCTGAGTATTAGGATACTCTGCCTTCTTTAGGTATCTATGTTGTTTGGATTTTATTATATATTTGATCTTTTTTTTTTTTTTTTTACCACACCTGCTTTCTCTCATGCATTATTCAGGAGGAACTGTGATTAATGCCACACCAGAAAAAAGGAAACTGTTCAGTTTCACTAACAGTGTCGCTTTGTCATACTGTATGTGGAAAACTAGCTGGCTGGCAACACAATCTTCCATTTATAGATAAATTATAGGTATCCGTGTTATGGCTCACAAAGTGACTTTGAGCTGCATAAAAAAAATGCATTTCATAGATTGAAGTTGCTGCTTTTCTTGGAATGTGTCAGCAGTTTTAATGGCATCATTCATAGTGAATTATATTTGATTCACGAATCCATTTTCTAATTCATTTTTACTGTCTAGGACAGAACAATCAATATCCATGAAGATGAATTCTTTCTCCCAAAGACATAAACATAAACATGCACAACAGTGAAATGTGGGCCTACACTCGTTATATCCAAAGTTCACTTTCTAATAAGTTCATATTCTTTAATATACTCAGATATCCTGCTTATTCTCTGTGTGATTCCACCTTTCTGCCCTGATCGCCTTTATTTCTGAATCTGTAGCTGCAAGACTGCAATACATTTCACATTTATTTCGTGTTCTTTCTTCATTTTGATCAATAAAAGATGCTTTTGTTTTTAACAAAAGGGGTAAAAACAGGAAAATCATTTCAGCAAGCTTTTGAAATTGAAAAGCAGCATCGACCTCACCTTTAATATATTAAAGGTGAGGTCGATGCTGCTTTTCAATAATAAAAAGTAACACTTATTCAGAGCTTCTGGGCATATGCCCAGAAGCTCTGAATAAGTGTTACTTTTTATTATGCTGCAATTCAGTAAAGCTTGAATTTTCTATTCCATCCCATGGATGAACAAAAATTACGATACATGAAAGCTATTTACTAATACTCAGTTAAAACTGACATTTTAATGCTGTGTCCACACACTAATTTAAAGACGCCGTAAACAAAAGCCTTTAAGAAATCAATACAGAGTCAGTTCGTTTTAAAAAGGTCCCCGAATTGTTTTATGGGTTTGGTATTGTTTTTGAATCTATTGTTTTTATAGTTTTCTTTCAGCCTGGAATATCTGCCACCTTTTCTTTTCTTCCTCACTTTTTTGATCAGTGACATAAATCACTGTGGACTTGATGCTACCCTCTGACCTCACCACTTATATCTTGATATTTTGCTTCCAAGGAACTTCACTTTTTTAAAGGATATTATTTGGACATTGGCTGCTTTTTCACTTATTTTCTCCCTGCCATTGCAGTAAAAGTATGCCTGCATGGAAAAACACACAATGGGACACTATCAGTCATGGACTGGTCTCACCAGAGCTCGTACTTCAACAATACTGCAGTACTGTAGGATCATCATGATAAAGAGCAGACCAAAAAACATCCAGAGGAAACAGTCACTTTGGGTCAAATGTTGGTTGTCTTGGAATAATAAAAGAAGCACAGACTATCCTTCTGCAGCAGCTTCATGAAGAACCACGCCTTGCTAGAAATATTTCAAACTGGTTTCTTGTTTTCAGGTTTGTCAACACTAAATGGCACATTTCAGTTTTGTATATTTCTCTACACACTGCTAAAGTGGAAGTTTAAACTGATGATACAAGCAAACCAAATCCCAAAACAGCTGTCCAGTAAATGTTTAGGTTGGTGGGGACTGGAGAATTTCACACTTTGCAGTTTTGTGTGATCTCCTGAGGTCAGCGCCTGCCACTACACATTATTTCAATCCAGTAAGGTCAATGGAGAAGCATCAAAGACACTATCTGGTATTTCCTTGGTTACTGGGACAGGATATGCAACATTTCTGTGTCTATCATACTGTTTTGCTTTTGGGTTTTCTTGCAGATTCACAAATAATCTAGAACTTTACAGCTTTCTGTATCCTGAGCTTTGACAATTTGGAAGCAGAACGTGAAAGATCAGGATTTACTACATGTTCTTCCACCACATTCAGCTTAGGCAAAGGGAACCATTAAGTTTTCTGTAGAATGGGTCAGTGGGTTGATAAGAAAGATGTAATATTTCACCAGGTCTCCGTGTCCTCTACAAACAAGGTGGAAGCTAATGGTATCCTCAGCTGTTGTGCAAGGGCACTGTCACTCCAGGGATTAGATCCCTGGAGTGACAGGGATCTCTCTCCAGATCTCTCTGGACTCTGTTCAAAGGAACTGGATATTACTGTTTATCACAGGGTGCTGGTCACTGTTTGTGGGTTGATGTGTTAACTGAGTTTGTCTTTGTTCATCAGCCAGTGGGGGTGATTCCTCTCAGGTATGATGGGACGACTTCTTGGACAGGATGTCATTTGGACCCTATTATGCAGGCCGGATGTTGTTTCATCTCCACCCAACAACATGAGTGAGGTATTGTGGAGGTTTTCTGTGCTGAGTGGGGGAAACCACAGATAGCACAATTACATATGCTTTCATCCTTGTTCTGTATGCTCACGCTCAGTCGTTGTGCCAGCTCATCTTCACGGTGTTCAGACATTAAAGCAACACACAGCTTTCTGGAACTCTGACATGTTACTGTAAGTGTGTTTAAAAAAAAACTGCTACCCACCAATGTCTTGTCATTTCATGTAGCATGCCGTGTAGTGTTGCTACTCACTACAACATGCTTCCCACCACAGCATTTGTGGTAGATTGGAGATGATGTATCTGGGTCTGTACTGGCAGATGATACTTGTTGTAAGATGTAAGGATCTTTTTCGAGATGTGAAAATCAGAACTTTGTTTCATCTTTAATGCATTTTTGTCAAGGTGGTGTATTTGCCACATATGATAAATTCTTTGCAGACCTTTAAATATATTTGTTTGATCCAGCACTTCATCACCAAGTTCTCCATCGACTCGTTTTTCAAGAATTTGATTAAACTTTATTAAGCACTGTTTATTTCATATTTTTAGTTCCTCCAAGCAGATCATGTGTTTATTTATAAATTATATTATTATTCTATTATCCCACAGCTGACACATTTCTCTATCTATTCTCTATCTGTTTGCCTTCCCCTTGTACTGTCTAAATGAGTAACATTTGACACTACAACATTAAAATAAAATAATACTATGGAGTTAAAGTAAAGTCAACACAGGGTTATGCTTGCAGCATGTGAGCAATCACAAACGTTGAATACTCACAGTGAAGTGGCTTGTTTGTAAAAATAAAGAGATCTTGGCTATTATAAAATGCTAAGAGGTTAAACACATGTTATATACACTATGGAGGAACACAGTGACTGCAGCCCAAACAGCAGAGTGGTTGAATGGACGTGCGAAAGATGGGTTTATTTAGACTGTTATACAGACTGAGACCAGGTTAAAGGCAACTTTTTAAAAAATGAATTCAAACTGATTACGTAGGTTGACTTGCAAATTTCATGCAAGATCAACAAGTGCAAGGATTTAATGTTGTATCCTTTGTAAATATCACAGCCAACATTATCAAGTAAACGAGCTTCAATGATTTAGCTTCTTTATAACCACACTGGCCAACGTATGTGACGTAGAGAAGATGGAGTTTGGAAACGTTAATAACTTCTTTAGTACATCAGCATAGAAAGCTGCAACCATGATGGAGAGGGCGCAGCAGCTCTGACCATGTCAGATCAGCATCTATGAGAATGTCTAAATATAATACATCTAACCAGCTGTTTTGCCAACACTCCACCTTCATTTTTCATTCATATTTTAATTATGTCTGTAGATATTGACAGTTAAACATATCACACTGCTCAAGTCTTTTTTTTTTTATAAGCCTGTCCCGTTTGGATCTTTGGCCATGTCTGAAGACCAAAAAAGATGCCTAGTGGAGTTACTTTACCAAGTGGATCATCATGGACTTGCCATATTGGTCCATTTGATTGACCTTATGTATTTATTTTATTTTATTTTCAGTTGTCATATACGGTGGCCCCTAGAGACAAAGCACGTACAAACTCCAAAACACATGCAAATTCCAAAACACATGCAAACTCCAAAACACTTGCAAACTAAAGAACACATGCAAACTCCAAAACACGTACAAACTCCAAAACACTTGCAAAATCCAAAACACTTGCAAAACCCAAAACACGTACAAACTCCAAAACACTTGCAAAACCCAAAACACTTGCAAACTAAAAAACACATGCAAATTCCAAAACACGTACAAATCCAAAACACTTGCAAACTAAAAAACACATGCAAATTCCAAAACACGTACAAACTCCAAAACACTTGCAAACTAAAAAACACATGCAAAATCCAAAACACTTGCAAAATCCAAAACACTTGCAAACTAAAAAACACATGCAAATTCCAAAACACGTACAAAATCCAAAACACTTGCAAACTAAAAAACACAAGCAAATTCCAAAACACGTACAAACTCCAAAACACGTACAAACTCCAAAACACGTACAAACTCCAAAACACTTGCAAAATCCAAAACACGTACAAATTCCAAAACACTTGCAAACTCAAAAACACATGCAAATTCCAAAACACAACGGAAGTGCTCCAGGACGCTAGGGGCAGTGTTGAGCTCGATTTGCAAAATAAACGGCAAGTTTGTCTGTATGGGACGGTCTAGTCTCCGTCGCGCTTCCCAGGTTGCCTAGCAACCGTGATACTAACCGCTGGAAACGTGTCATACAACTTGGTTTGACAGAAATGAGGGAGAACATATTTTGTTCATTTGTTTGTTTGTTTCTACATGAGCTTTGTGTGATTTGATAAGTATCTGAGGCTGAGACCACAGGACAGTAAAACATGATTTTTGGGCTTCATTTCTGTACTGAACAGTCATTTCAAGATTAATTAGTAAATAAGAATTAGCTGATGTTGTTCATGAGACTAAAGTCATATCACTTTGGTAATGTAAATATAATATGGCCAATATTCTAGTTATTATATTAATCATTATTAGCTATTACAGCAGTGAACATGAACTCTGTGTCAAATACTGAGCTTCAGTACAGATTCAAGTTGCAGTTATTTATATGTCTTATCACCTTAAATCTTCACTCAAAGACAAGTATCTTTGACAGTGCATATATAGGTGTATCATATATAAGAGACAAATGTTGTTCCTTCATGCTGGCATTACTAAATTTGGCTCATTGCTTACATATATTTATAAAAAGAAAATGTACAAGCTGTGATAACTGTTTCTGATAAAATGAAGAGTAGACTGATATATGAAATATTCCTTTATTGGGTGAGAAAATCAGACCATGTCATAACTGCTTTAAGTCATACAGAATAGATATCAGAGCCTTAAACAGGCTGGCTTCTGCTAAATGGGTCAAACTGGGCAGAAAGTCTACAAACACATAACATCCTTACAGAATATGATGTAACACTATAGATCAACTTACCTCAGAATATATAAAGCATATAAACAATTACAGCAATATGATGCAACAAACACAGCAGTGCTACTGATCCAAAATACTCAAAGCTTCATAGAACTGAAACAAACATTTGTTTTTAGCTCCATTCTGCTGCTGATACATACTTTAGGTTTCTGAATATTACACTTGTTGCTGCCTTTCATAGTGTGTAACTTGAAGGCCCTGAGTACTTTCTCCCACACTGAAAACACTGGAATGATAAAATTATTTGAACATTACCTAATAAGACTGATTCAGGACAGACAATTAGTTATTTTAAACTTTTCTAGCAGTCCTTCACAAACAGGGAACAGTCTGTCTATTCTCTCCATCTGTCAGCTGCTGCTGGCTCTTCCTCCTCCTCTTCCTCACACACTGTTGAGTTTGTCCTGGTGGATCATCAGGGGTGCAAAGCCTCACAGATGATGTGCAGCAGTGGGTCCCTCAGTCTGTCCTCACTCTGGACACTTGCAGTTGTCACACATGGAAATCAAATGTGTGATAAGCTGCAGGATTCAAACACAAGTGTGACTTATAAACACATGTTCATATTTTTATTACACAATCAGAGAGAAAGAAACAGAGAGAGAGTGCAGGACAGACAGACAGGTGACAGTCTCAGGTGTATACACTGCTACAAAACAGCACAAAAGAAGGAGGATTTAGTGTTTGTGTTATTACGAAACAAGAGCAGTTCCCAGATGGTACAGTGGACACACATGTGTGACTCCTGTGATTAAAGCATCTTTCTTTCAGCTTAACGAGTGAACCGTCAGCTCGTTCAAACACACGTTAAAGTCCGTTTGGCTCGACACCACCGAACAGAGGCAGCAATATAACATAGCTAACATTAACAGTGCAGTGAATCTTCCTTGTGCTGTGATATTCAGGACTGCAAACCGAGCAGCATCAGTGACTTTCAGCTTGTTGTGTTTGTGGATATATGACTGACTTTAATTATCCACAAAATCATCACAATCTCTGTAAGATTAAGATCGACTATATATATTTTTTTAAAGTAAAGGCTTTAAAACCAAGTTAATTCTGAAAGTACAGACATGACTAATGTCACATAACTTTCCCGACATGTGGCCAACAATAATGGTTTAATGTTCTTCATTAAAAAAATATTTGCACATAAATAAGTGACATAATATTCAGTACTTACTTCTGAAAGTTTACACTTCCTCCGCTCCGCTTCCACCGTTTTTTTTCGGCAAAATTATCCACACCACCACCGCACTATGAAGTCTGGGATATGTTGGGCCATGAAGGCTACACCGACCCATCCTTAAAATTCAGGGAAATTATGGACGCATTTGAGGGCCGCATTTCGAGCAGCCTTTGAATTGGGAAAGCCTTCTCTTGTCGCTGTGACGTAATCGGCCTTAAAATGCGGCCTTTAAGGCTGCAAACCCCAAATCCGGTCATTGGTACTTCCTGGCTTGTGTAGTTACTAGGTAACAAAAGCTCAACACTGCCCCTAGCGTCCTGGAGCACTTCCGTTGTGTTTTGGAATTTGCATGTGTTTTTGAGTTTGCAAGTGTTTTGGAATTTGTACGTGTTTTGGATTTTGCAAGTGTTTTGGAATTTGTACGTGTTTTGGATTTTGCAAGTGTTTTGGAATTTGTACGTGTTTTGGAATTTGCATGTGTTTTTTAGTTTGCAAGTGTTTTGGAATTTGTACGTGTTTTGGAGTCTGTACGTGTTTTGGAGTTTGCATGTGTTTTTTAGTTTGCAAGTGTTTTGGATTTTGCATCTGTTTTGGAGTTTGTACGTGTTTTGGAGTTTGCATCTGTTTTTTAGTTTGCAAGTGTTTTGGAGTTTGCATGTGTTTTGGAATTTGCAAGTGTTTTGGAGTTTGCAAGTGTTTTGGAGTTTGTACGTGCTTTGTCTCTAGGGGCCACCGTAGTTATAGACAGGACAGACATGACTGGGGGATAGGACAGGGAGAGAGAAAGAATGAAAGAAAGAGAGGGAGGGAGAGAAAGACAAAATAGAGGGGAGAGAGAAAAGAAGAAAAGCAAACAAACAAACAAACGAGAAAGAAACCCACCTGGATCACCTGTCTAGAGAAGAGAAAAAAACAGAAGAGAAAACAAACAAAAAAAGAGCAACATAATAAATACAACACCATTGCAATAAACTAGCTAACAGTAGATAACAGTAGATGCTAAATATTAAATGTTATTGTGCAGTACGCAAGATCGGCAGTGCACAATGTGCTTTGAGGTAGCAGACAAGAAAGGTGTAGTTTGTGTCTGTGAACACTCATGTGTATACCTGTGTGCACATCTGTGTGGATCAGCACGCTTGTATTCAAAAGGTTTCTCCATGCAACTATCTGCTAAGGAGTGTGGGGAGCGATAGCCCCGTCCCCCAGGGCATGAAGCACGTATGGAGGAGATCCAGGCCCCAGACATCCAGAGGGCCCAGAGTACGAGGACCCAAGGAGGACCACCAAACGGGCAACCGTGCCACCCTCCTGGGAAGAGCTGAGGAGAGCCCCAGACAAGGGGTCACCCAGCAGCCACAGAGCAGAGGCCAGAGGGGGTTGTAGTGACGTGCCCGCGGGCTCTGCCGGTGGCCAGCTGTGCCAGAGAGGAGCAAGCCCCAGGTCCAGAAGCAGGAGGCCTGAGGGCGCCCTACCCCTGAGAAGGGGCCCAGCCGGGCCACAGGTACCAGGCCCCGCCAAGCGGCCACCAGGAGTGAGCCGGTACATACATGAGCTCCCAGCCCCAGACGCCAAGAACCACCAACGCACCGACATCTGAGGGCATCGGCCACTGGCAGGGAGTGTGGTGAGGGGAGATAGGCCTCCATACCACGGAGAGCCTGAGATATTCCATGAGAGGTGGAGTCTAAGACCCGACCTGCCATATAGACACAGACGAACAGGTGCACACAGACACAAACATGTATTCCCACCCCCATATACACATAAGCAAATATTCGGCACTCAACCGACGTGGAGACAGACACAAATAGACACTGTACACACATTCACACTCCCCAAACATACTCTATATCCCAGGTTCAGGTACCCTCGCCCCAAAGGGGCAAACCATACCTAGACCCAGGACATGTAACCCTTTTCCCTGGGGTGGAGGCAAGCAGACCGCCACCTTATCTGCAGTAGCAGGGAGGCCCCGCATCTCAGACCCCAATCTGACGGCCAACACCTCCTCCCAGCCCCGACGGTTAACAGAGAACGGGGGTGAGTGAAGACCCCAAACCTCCCTCCGCCCACTCATATGTAGTGTTGCTGCGTGTTGTACTAAAGTGCATTTAAAACACAGGAGGGCATGGTGCTTCCTGCCAGAGAGCAGCACGGCTCCTCCCGAAAACCCTCAGTGTCTATATGCATTTAAAATTGGGGGTTGGGCACCAGCGCCAGAGGTGGGTTTGAATACACAGACCATCCTCTGGATGCCGTCTAACGTGCCCATCCTCAAGGCCCTATATGTATGTGTTATGAGAGTATGAGTAATGTGGAAGTCTAGGTCACGGAATAAAATTAAGGCACAGGCGGCCAGAAGGGGACAGAGGGGGAGTGCCTCCCCTGCACCCTGGTGACACACCTGCACCCCAAGCCCTGCATGTGCAGGTGGCTGGGGCCAGCTCCCCCACTGACCCCAGTAGGCACCCCCACACCCTGGAACCCACCGGCGCAAGGTGCCCCAGGCCCATCCGGACCGGGGACCACAGCAGCAGTACTGCCCAGCCCCACAGAGTCCAGGGCAGCCCACCCGACCCCACCGCAGAGAAAACTGCACCCACCCCATCATCCACTCATCTCCCAGACTACACAAGACAATAGACACCCAGGTTGAGTTCATTCTCCACTGCTCAAGTCTTTTAATTCAGCTGTTTTTTATCATTATTAATATATTTAAAAAGACTTTAAGGAATTCTAGATGTGGGCCTGTGAGCTAATGAACATCTGTTTTTTCACAGATCTGTAGGACAGCCACTACAAAGAATATGATGCTGGACATTCAACAGAATATAAATTATTTAAAATTAGCTCAACCTTAAATGTGCGCAGCAGTAATATCATTTAATCTAACACTGATGGGGAACATTTCTCTGCATTTTTACTTTTCATAATGCATTTTGTTTACATTTCAATTTAAAGGTGTTTTCATTGTGGTTTCTCATTTCTTCATAATCTACATAAAGGAATGGTTTTAAAAACGTCCCACTGCTTGTCATTTACAGCTAATAAAACATAATTTTGGTAATATAGTAGATTTTTAACTATAGCAGTAATAATATTTTACAATTTTTCCGCCAAAGGAAGGACTGTAGAAATGTGAGGATGTCCATGTAAAGCGCAGACAGTCAGCTGATCTTTTTTTTTTTTTATCTTGTTAAACTGGTAAATCGTGGAGGAAGATGGTTTTTGTTGGGGTGGAGGTGGGGTGGGGGCATCATCTCTGCTTGCCTTTCTGTAAAGGCAACGCATGGCGCTGTCATAACCACTTAAGTGGATTGGACTCAAATGCAGAACTCTATACTAAAAGTTTATTCACAAGCACACAAGGATGGCAATAGTTTAGACAAAAGGTCTGTGTTAGTGAAGTCCGAGGTTCCAGACAAACAGACAAATCCACAGTTCCTTCTCTCCTCAGAATCTCTGTCACCAAGCACAAGTCCCAGCTCTCCGGTTTCCAGACAGAAGACAACAAGGTAAATAGCTTTCACAGAGAAAAAACATAGCAAAAACAACAAGCAAGGGAACCAGCTTCAATCCTGCAAAGACTGAAGGCAAACCACCACACATGAAATGAGACGATGAGGAGCAGGTGAGCTCATTACTTCCAGGTGCGTGGAGCCAAAGGGCAGGAACCCAAGATGTGTCCCAACTCTGAAAAACAAGTACGAATTTAACTCCCAAACAAAGACAGACAGAGGAGAGGAGAAAGAGAGAGAGAAAATGGTGAGCCAGCACAGGAGGACTGAGCGACCATGACAGAAAGACAGCAGGTTTTACACACTCTTTAAAAACAAGATGTGATCTGACGTGTGAGTGATCTTCCAGAAATGGTGACATCATAGAACTCTTCAGTCAGTAGTGTGTGGTGTTGCACGTTTCTCTTACTTCTAACATAACCTGCTCCAGAGGATGTGAGGTCTCCAGTATTAGTTACCACGGTGATGTAACTTTGGGTAACAGGTGAACCTTCATAAGCTTAAAAACTTAGAATTAACCCTAAAGGTATTCTGCTGCTCTCTCGCTGTATTACGGTTCTGGGTAAGATGTATGGAGGATAACGAGTGCCAAAATGAATTAAATAAATACATTAAATAATTATTTAAGTGTCATTAATGGATTAAAATTGGAACTAAGTAAAGAAATACATCATTTCTAAAATAAAAAAAATATAAAATGCCTTGATATTTAATTGTTTATTTTTGTAATTAATGTAATATAATTTTGTAATTAATTATTAACAAAGTTAATTATTTAATGTTGTATAACAATAACAACTGTACAGTTTCAAAGTCAGGTGTGTGAAGCTAGACTGGGTTGAACCTAAGCAGTGTAATGCAGTGATACAGAAACGACAAACGCTAACAAAGGTTCAAAGTTAACTGTGCTACTACTCACTAGACCAATGCACTTAACTGAGTGTCTGTCAGGTTTGGCAGGTTGGAGTCTATCTTGGGTCATATTGAGACTGGAGGACATAAAGCTTCCACAGACAAATGATTTAAAGCAATTAGAAGAAATGGTGAGCACCTAATTCCACAAAACCACAGCTGACATGATCAGGTGAACACAGATTTTTTTTTCTTAATGAGCAATTTTCAGGTCTAAGCCATGCTTTCTCTTTTTACTCTCACTGCGTGCACTGTCTGCAACTTTTTAAAACTGTCAAAACAGCAACGCCTTCAATTAATTTTTAAGGAATAGGGTTCGCCCCCCACACGCCTTAGAATATCACAGTAGAACTGCTAATCTCACTTTAGGAACAAATTTACCTGTACAAAAATAGTCAAAAAATTAACAAAGAGCATGATCCCGGTCATAATTTGGGTCAAGGGTCGTCCAGTGTCTTGACGGACAGCCAATGGGATCCTCCGGCTCAGTGCTGGTGAAATTTTTTGGTGTCTTCCACTTGACTTTTGTTTCATGACCCTCAGGATCATTTAAGAAATTCCAAATGACTGTCTTACTGCTCCCTCTTCAAGAGGGAGCTGAGTGTAAAAGCGAAGCTCTCAATTTACCGGTCGATCTACGTCCCTACCCTCACCTATGGCCACGAGCTGTGGGTAGTGACCGAAAGAACGAGATCGCGGATACAAGCGGCAGAAATGAGCTTCCTCCGAAGGGTGGCTGGCCTCTCCCTTACAGATAGGGTGAGAAGTTCGGCCATCAAAGGGGCTCAGAGTAGAGCAGCTGCTGCTCCACATCGAAAGGAGCCAGCTGAGGTGGTTCGGGCATCTCACAAGGATGCCTCCTGGGCGCCTCCTGGGTGAGGTGTTCCGGGCATGTCCCACCGGGAGGAGGCCCCGGGGCAAACCCAGGACACGCTGGAGAGATTATATCTCTCGGCTGGCCTGGGAACGCCTTTGTGTTCCCCCGGATAAGCTGGAGGAGGTGGCTGGGGAGAGGGAGGTCTTGGCCTCTCTGCTTAGGCTGCTGCCCCTGCAACCCGGCCTTGGATAAAGCGGATGAAGATGGACGGATGGATGTCTTACTGCATCCCACCTCAGCAGCAATGGCGCGTTGCGAGAGACCCTGCTTATGCAGTTCAACACCCTGACCACATTCAAAAAGGGAACGTTTTTTTGCTTTGCCATCAGAATGTCATGACAGTGTGACTACCTGACAGAAAATGACAATGAATCCACATTTTTGCACAGATGTGGCCTTTTAAAACCATGTGGTCTTAAACTTTTGATCGGGACTGCATGCGCTAAACACCTAACCCAGAAATAATTACATCTGAGTAATCAGAGTAATCTGTTTTATTCAAAATAAATGATCTCTGGTTTAAAATTGAAAATATGTAAGCTATAAACTCATAATTACATTGTTCCACAGAAAACAAGGACTTTTGTGCACCTGCTCTTTTGTTTTTCTCTTTTTTTCTTAACTGCAATTTTTATTAATTCACATTGAATGTTTTATGAGAACTGATCCTTCTGTATGTCACACATCAATGTCTTAATGTGTTTTTTCAGTTCCATCTCTGTTGTTTCAGAAAGTCATTGTATACTGTGCATTATCCTGCTTATACAATGCTGACTAATCACAAGGAGAAATTTCAAATTGCCCTTCATTTCTCAGAATGTGAAGATCTAGTTCTTACAAGAAACCAATTACTACCCAAGGAGTGGAAGCATGCCAGTTTCTGTGAAAGCAAGTTTGTTCTCCTGAAATTATTACTCATCATTCGCTACATTGTGTTTCCCTGTCCATTACAAAGGTTGCCACATAGATGTTTTCACCAGATTTTGGAGTAATTAATTGTGGAGCAGAAAAAATAATGAACCTGAACACCCCCACTCCCCATCTACTGTAGGTCTGAGTTTGCTTTGTTTGTACTCTTGAATATTGAGGGAAATGATAAACTGGAGCCAAGGGGACACAAATGGTTCTTTTGTTGTTGTTCTGTGAACTCTAGTTGGTGCTAATCATTTAAATCCCACATCATTTAGTATTAGTTTGGAAAACATTTTTGCATTTTGGCCTCTGGAGAGATTTGCTCCAATTTTTATCAAGATCTGCTACCTCTCCCAAATGCAGTTCTGAGCATAGTGTGTAAGGTTGACCTAGATTTTGGTCAACAAACATTTTAAAGTAACGTTTCATATTGTCATGTCAGAATGAAAATTACATTTCTACAGTCCATTTTAAACATCACAGCCTATTTCTGAATGTCAGAGGAAAAGGCAAAAGTGGCCGAGGGTTTTTTAAGATTAGCAGTAACACCACTCTTTAGTTGCCAGTTTTGCTTACATATATAACATAACATGTGCAGCAGAGACTCATGAAGGGTTTTTTTCTACTTGCTTTTGTGGCTTTTTAGTCTTTAATGAGACAGGAGGTGGAGAGAAGACAGGAAAGCTGGGGAGAGAGAGTTGTAGTAACTGTCTTTGGTGCAACAGCCTGATGGTATATGGGTTACCTGCTCAACCCAGTGAGTTACACCATTGATTCCAGTATAGCTCTGCAGCTCACATAAAGCTCTGCGGTTGTCAGGCAGGAAACAAAAAGTCAGAAGTCACGTTCAACTGCATGCCTTCCCTCTCAAGTCCTGCCTCCTCTTTTCTCAGTATGTTAGCATTAATTAATTCAGTGTCAGATAAGTCGGCTTTATAATTGCTACGTTGAGTATTCTGGGATCTGAGCCACACACTTTATAATTTATAACGACGAGAGAGTGCATCGACTGGAGGGATCAAAACTGGCAGTTACCCAGTTAATGCTTTGTTTTCAACGTGACCTCCATATTTGCGGTCAGCGGTGATTCGATGTGAGCTCATTCACGAATGCTGACGTATTAAAGAGTTTAAATATGAAGTTTTTAGATTGAGCTTCTGCTCTCCACACACTATGTTGTGAGTACTTTTCAGAAAAGCTGCTGACATCAACATTGTGTGGCTCGGGGTAACGTTGCCATTAAGTACAAAGACAATGACACAATTTGGCTTATTGATCACAGAGGATCATTTTTATTGTGATGCGCAATGCAGTTGTGTGTGCTAGTGTAAAAAATAATATAATTTGCTGTGTTAAGTCATTGAAGGCCTGTGTAAATATATTAGCCAATTAAATAGCAGGTACTCTGTACTCAGCAGCTTACACGATTAACAGTAACATTTTTATTCTGATTAAATTAACACTGATTTCTCATCAAATAGTTAAGTGTATAAAATTGTATAATAAGAGGCCTGTTACAACACCATCTCTCTGAAGCAGGTGTCTTACCATATGCTGCCTCAATTACACAAAAATCTTTAAAGACTTCTAACACCGCTCATTATAATCTGTATGGTACTGTGCCCTCTCTCTTCTCCCTGACCCTGATGTTATTTATAGCCAAGCAGAGACTCAAGTGCCTGGTATAAAGGAGAGAAGTGAAATTTCATGTTGAGGGAGGCCTGGAGAGGCTGTGAGATAGAGCACCTGCAATTGTTTTCACATGATTTTCATGTAGAACAGCATCAGACCCAGGCCAAGACAAGAATAGGTCATTTTCTCCATGTATGAGCAGCTAGGACCTTAAAATTATTGTAATTCAAGATATGAAAACAGATAGAAAAGCAGATTACTGGCATTTCATTTTTGTTTTTTTGTTTGTTATTTTACGCTCTGTTCATTTTATATGCAGTCAGCACATAAGCAAAAGCACATACATGCCGTGTTTCTACACAGGTTTCACTGCCCTGAGTGAGGAGGAATTTCAGCACCACGGACAGCACCGCTGCAGTAGGCCTGAAAGCATCAGTCACTACCAACCTGTAAATCAAGCCTGCAAAATCACTACAGTAGGACAGGAAAATGGAAGAAGTGTGTGGAATTGTGTGTTCATTGCATCAAGTCAAACAAGTGCACAGTAAAAGTACAAAAACATCAGAAACTTTGGCATTTTTGTAAAATCAAGTAGAAAAAGGGATAAATTACTACACTCATCCAAAACAACCTGTCCATTCATACCCGTATATGTCATAACCCCACATTTATCCAAATCCTACAGACTGCTACATTAAAGTTTTAATAAAGTTAAAGTGTTTTTGCTCAACGGTGTTATCTCAGCCTGAGCTTTTACACTACCACCCTTTACCAGGAAGTCTGTGTTTCAAACTGTGTTATGGAGTTTTATAAGTTAATAGGAACCATACTGTAGGAGCCACTGATCTATATGAAGGACTAAAAGCCAGCACATCCCATCTGCTGCTGCTTTGATTTTGACCATTCTGTTTTAATCGTTCTCTTGTGAGTCCTCCAGTTTTATGGAAGTACAACATTAGATCATTGGAGAGCCCATTTAAACGGTGCTTTTAAGTGTCCCCCTGAGTTTTTCCATCAGTTGGGAAAAAAAGCCCCTGAATTTGCATTTAGATAATGTAACATTATACCTCTCCATTAAACCCAAGTAACACCACTACTGAACAACTTCATGCTATCTTGTGAAAATTTATCAAAGCGTTTTAGTTAAGTGGCTAATGCTAAAATAAATATGTGGCAATAAAAAGGCAACATGTGACCCGGTACATGAGACCGCCCTTTTTTCTTAGCTTCACTGAAACAAAAAGCACGTTTGTCCATAAAACTGAATCAGTCCCGTCTAATAATTTTTTTTACATTTTATATTTTACATTTATATTTATTATTGAAGCTTGCACCAAGGGAGCGGCACTCCAATTTCGTTGTACTCTGTACAATGACAATAAAGGCTATTCTATTCTATTCTATTCTATTCTAATGAGGACATCTTTGATTTCGGGGTGGAGATGCCTGCTGTTATATGAACTGTGAGCTTGTCCACTCACATCACATCACTTTCTTTCTGAAGGGTAGATGAACCTTTGCTGACCCTCGTCTCTAGAGGCTGACTGGTGGATTGCTGGCTCTGGATGGTGATACTCAGCCCTTTGCCCTGAGCCGGGACATGGAGTGTCTGTAGACTCGGGGCAAAGGCATGGGGCTGACCACAAGGAACGCAGAGTAGTATTAACGCCTGCCGTGCCACAGGACAGTAGGGTGCAAGATCAGTGTCATAAATGTACCAGGTGCTGGCAAGTGAGAGAGGTAGAAGTAAGACTGTGAGGTCAGACAAGGGTGCGGGGCTTGGAAGAAATGTCAGTTCATCAACAGGCAGGGGGAAAGCTGAAATCAATAGGCCAAGAGACAACTCAACTATGTTAACGTAATTCATGTTAGACTCTTAGATTTCACAAACAGTCTAGTGAGATCAACTTCTCTAGTGAAATAAATGAAACCGTGTGTGTGTGTGTGGGGGGGGGGGGGGGGGGGGTACCATTAGAAACAATATTATCATATGGTGATTACTCTTGTACTGCTGGTTAAAAAGTTAATGAAAGCATTGACTGAACCAAAATATTTAAGCTGCAGGTTGTAAAAGTAAAGAATGAGCTGAGAGGAACACAAAGAAGAGGGACAGAGCTACAAAAAAAGTACAAAGTAAGTACAAAGTAAGAAAGGTGTAGCAGAAGCAAAAGTTGTTTTCTGTCACAAGGTTAAAAAAAAAATCAAAGTTTAGGGCAGATCAATCAAAATATCAATAGTATCGATACCACTGCTGGTATTGTTAATGGATCAATACTAACACAGTAAGATCAATATTTTGCTTCTATCCGTCAAGTTGAGCATGTAGGAATTGTATCAAATAAATTTGTTATTTTGGAAATGAAAAACTGTACTTCAAACACGCTCTATGAAAAATGTCTGAACCTTTTTGTGTTGACTGCCACGTCTATTTTATTTATATCCTACAGCACATTTAAACAGCAGAGGCTGACACAATGACAGGCACATTTACATTCCAGGCCTCCGAAAAACACAGTTTCAAAATACATGCTTTGTATTGTTCTTTGCTGTGCTAACATATTACTGTGGAAAGTAAAAAAAAAAAAATCACTGAAAAACTGATGATGATCCACGTCATTAATCATGACACACTGCTCTCCCCTTAATAAGCTATTTTTATAGGTTAAAAGTATCAGTATCAAAATTGGTATCAGCCCTGTGTTTACTTGGTGTCAAATCTATACCAAAATTTTGCAGTACTAGTAGCAGGCATATTGATAGCACACTTTTATTGACAGGTGAACAGTGTTGGTCAAGTTACTTGAAAAAAGTAATCAGTAACTAATTACTGATTACTTCCCCAAAAAAGTAATCCTGTTACTTTACCGATTACTTATTTTCAAAAGTAATTAATTACTTAGTTACTTAGTTACATTTTTAAAAACACGATTTACAACCTGAAGAGGTGATAAAGCGATAGATCTTTCAGCCCAATTCTACTTTTTCTGCATAATCCATCATACAAAATGTAATCAAATGGAAAAGTCTCTTTTTTTAACTTGTTTTATCAGTTTTAATCTTTTAACTTTATGCATCAAGCAAAATTTTAATTATATGCAACATTCTCTGAGTTGAATAAATTAGTTTAACATTTAAACCTATTTTCTGCACATTCCAGCACATAAAATAAAATGTTTTTTGTGTTTACACTCACTCTTTCAAATAGATGCAAGTAAAACACAGCAGAACATAAATAAAGTCAAAGACTCAGCGGTCCTGTTGCTCTATTTTCACCTATTAAGCAGCACTGCGGTAGCGGAGGTTTACCTTGGTGCAGGTGTGCCAGTGTCAGTTGAAGAATCCGCGAGTTTCTCTGTGAGTTTCTCTGTGAGTTTCCCATTACGTCGTAGCGCACTCGGTGCTTGCTTGGAAGTTTAGGGCTTTTTTTCGCTGTAAAAAGAAGTTTTCTTCCCACGCACAATGGACGCTAATGTTTTTGTCACTTTTTATGGAATCAAACTCAAAGTAAGGTCAGTACTTCCACGCTTTAAACGCTGCACGCTCATACTCTCTCCCACAATCGATATATGATCCATTGTTGATCTGCACACAGCTGTTGTCACTAACAGCGCACTTGCTTACGTCACTGTCGTGAGACATTCTCGCAAAAAAATCACGGTTTTAGTAACGCAGTAACGCAGCGTTCCTACGGGAAAGTAACGGTAATCTAATTACCGTTTTTGCAATAGTAATCCCTTACTTTACTCGTTACGCGAAAAAAGTAATCAGATTACAGTAACGCGTTACTGCCCATCTCTGCAGGTGAAGGTCCTGCACCGCTGCATCAGAGACCAGGCTTGACGGGGCCTAATTTTTTTCCTGTAATGAGGCTTTGCTGACAGCAGTAAATGCAGAATGATGCCAGCTGAGAAGTTTTCATTCCAGATTGGATTTTATGGAAATGTCCTGAACTGCCTTTACTCTCTGCCTTTAAAAGAAAAGTTTAAAAAAAAAATTAAAAAAAAATACCTGAGCTCTGACCCCTAGCCTGATAAGGTGGACACACAGTCGAAGGCCCAATTTATCTCCAGGGGACCTGGTGCCCACTCATGAATATTTACCATATTTCTAAAACAGTGCGCTTAGGGCAACAGGACTGCACTTTGTAATCAGTGTTGAAGCAATAGCTTAATAACATCAATTTCATTTTTGTCTCATAGCCTAGTCTGATTGGCTTAAAATGAATTTTCTGCATGTAGTCAGTCACAGGAAATCTGCATATGAAAATGTGCAGACAGTCAGCCCCAAGATAATCTTCCAGCGTTTGTACATTTAAAAAGTACAGTACATTTAAAACTGACACACAGTTTTAAATGTACTGTAAATGCAATGTGTAAATGTGAAAGGACAAGGCAGAGGCGGGAGGCCACTTTGTAGTGTCTCTGATGTCACTGATAATGTTTCTGTACATCCCAGGCTTGCTAAGTGGCAGCGCACTCTGATGTGCAGTGGTTAAAAGCAAGGCGGATATTCCTCCAATAAGCCGAAGGAAAAAAAAGAAGAAAGGACTAAAACTCTTGGCTTTGAACACAGTACTCCCAACCTCCGTTGTGCTGCCTTTCTTAATTATGCCAGGCTATTCTGCTGACAGACAGAAAGTGCACCGTGACACCCAATCAGGACTCCATATTTCATTTCCCCTCTCTCTCTCTCCTTTTTAACCGTTAGTACATTAAACCAGAAATCCGGTGGCTGATTTTCAAAGAGCCTTGATTAAACCCAGGAAATGGGACATGATTTCCCATTTAAAATTCATAACAGGCTAACACTTAAGTAATTTAAATCCCCTTTACCGTTTGAGCAGTTTGTATCTGCATCAGATTGAATAATTTCACCTTAACTGCATCAATCCATTTCATTTCAATTTGATTGCAGGAAAACTCAGTCAGAGGACCCTTGTGTGTTTTCTCTAAAAGGCTTGGTAATGAAAATACAAGCTTCTGAAATGCCCTGCTGCTTGTAATTCAATTTGCTTGACCTTCCAGGGTGCTCTAATTGAAAAAGGCAGTTATATGAGTAATAACTTTATTAGTGTTGAAAACCTGGTTTTGCTAACCCTTTCAAATATGCCTCTCTGAATAAAACTGCGCATATTGTCTCGTATAAATCTGGGAATCTCTGGCTGCTTTGGATGAAAGGCTGTGATGATGCAATCTCCTTCAGAATTGCCGGGTGGTGTTGTCGGAAACTCAAGGAAGTCCAGTGCCGCTGAAGGTTGAAGTTCAAATGAACAGCGGTCTCAGTTTTTGAAGGGGGTCTTCTTCTTGTTGCCAGGCAACATCAGTTAAGGCAATGTGACATTGTCTGTGACCTTACAGATACAATGTTCCCTGGTGAAAGGGAAATTGTGAATTCTACACTGGTTATGAAACAGTCCAAGCCTGTTCAAAGCACAAATAACTGCGTTCTTGGTTTATGTAACAATATTTTTTAAAATTGCTCAAAAAGCAGCCAAAATATCAAAAACCAAAATGTTTCAAAATGCATAAATTAGCTTCCAAAATGATGAGAAAGCGAAAGCTCTGAAATGCCAGAAGCTTTTTTAAATTTTTGCTTCTGTACATCAGAAGAGTAGGTTTTAACCTCCACTGTCGATGGTAAATATTTCCTTAACTTTGTGGCTGTTTCTTTGGTGTGATCAGTTTTGTAAACATTTAACACAAGATGAAGTTTGTTTTGGATTCCAGCAACTAACAAAAAAAAAATCTAACGTACAAGCAGTAATTTCTTGTCATAGCAATACTGCTGCAGACAGTAAAACAGTATCCACAGCAGTGCACCAAATGTCGCCAGGAAGAAAGCATGAAGTCCTCAGAGGAGGCGAGTGGGCTCGGCCCGTTCACCAGTATCAGGGGCTTATCCTCCTATCCCATATGGAAAAGATATATATAAATCTTATAAAGTTTGTATCTGTCTTGTGTGAAACTTGTATGAAAAGTATACAAGAGTGAAAACACATATAAGATCCCTTGGAAAATTATATAATGAAACTTGTATGTTTTGTATACTTACTAAAAAAAATATATGAAAGTAATGAGAAAGTGGCCACTTTCATGAGTAAATCATATATGTTTTTACTATTTCTTTTCCATATGGGATCTCATTTGTCTCCAGTGAAAGTTTCTAAAACTTACAGTGTACTGCAGTCACTGCAGAGGTGGCTGTTGGTGGTGATCATCAGCACTCCACTGTGGGTCTTCTTCAGCTTAGAATTCTTGGTGAATTTTGATGAGGCTAAGCTTTTTTGCTTTTTTCGGTATCCAGAAATGAAGGCAACGCCAAATAGCAAACTGTAGGCTGCAGAGCCAGTAGGTGTAGCAACTCACTATCCAACAAGAGAAAAACTAAAATAAGTGTTGGAGGAGGGATCGTGCTGAGGAAACTTGGAAAAGCGTGTTGTTGTGAAAATGATAGAAGTAAGTAAAAACAACCGTGGGTTAAATTGTGATTTAGACGTGGAATCAATGCAGTGGAGAAGTTGGGGTGAAAAATAAAAACAATTCTCTTAAAATAACTCCTAAGTAACTCTGTGGTCATCTGTGGACTTCTAACAACTAACTGGTGATGTGAAAAAGAAACTTATAGACACCCACAAAGCAGGAAGAGGCATTAAAGTCAACATCTACACTGTTCAAAGTGCCATCTGTCTGCTGAAGCTGATATTAGGCACCTTGGCCCCTGTCACCACAAGCTTGGAGAAAGAACACTGTTCCTACTACTAAGCGAGGGGTAGCAATGCTGTGCTTTGGGGTTGTGTGACAGCTAGAAACAGTGGACAGATGGAAAGAAGAAATCCTCGCACAGGATATCAACCAACCTCTGGGTGCAAATAGAAAAAGTTTATCAGGAAGCAAGTGCACCCCTCACTCGAAAATCCTTTAAAATATGTAAGCAGATATTTGCTTTTTTGTGCTAGCCTGAGAAAAGTTGGGAAACATTTTAAAACTTGAAGAGATCTGCAAGAATGAATTGGTGAAAAACCTCCAAAGTCAAAGCCTTGAGGTATCTACAAAAAAAAAATGTTTGCAAGCTGTGATATCTGACAAAAAAAAAGGGATTAATAAGCAATGACTTTGCAGGGTGCCCATACTTTTTGATGTTTAATCCAACATTTTAAAGAGAATTCCATAAAAATATCCAGAAAACAAAAGCAAAAATTCATATTTGAAGACAGATCCCTCTTTGATGTGCGTCCGCTGTAGAGGTTGCGCCTCTTTCTCCTTTCTCTTCAAAAACATCCGAGCACAGAGTTAGCCACAGCAGGGGTTCGCTGCAACCACAACTTTATGCTCCTATCAGTATTACTACAGATTTGTAGTAATCATTACTGAACTGCTACTGCAAAAACATTTCCATCAAGACTTCTCTTTGCAACAAATCAAAGAGTAATATGACCTGCGATGAGTCTTTTATGATCAAACACACTGGTTCAGGCACCCATAGTGGGGCTGGCCTCAGAATAAAATCGAAGAAGCCTGTAGCATGCAGAGATCATCTCTCTGCTTCTATAGTGGATCACTGCTCTTTGATTTCAACACAGAGTTTGAGACGGCACCTTCTGGTTTATATCAGAGCAGGTGGGGAAACTACATTCCCTTAACACTGCAACATTTTAGTGCCATGCAGAAAGACATCCACTCATTTGGATCAGACCTCTCATTTACTGCTGGTGGCTGTGCAGCTATGAAAGGGAAATATGTTAAAGTTTCAGTGTTACCTTTGATTCAGACCTTTCATTTAACAAGGCCCAAAATGTAGTATCCCAAGGAGCATATTTCTATCTGCAGATTCTTGCAATTCCCTTTCTACCTTTTCTGATGTGCTGCAGTAAGAATGCCCCACGCTGCGGCAGTCCATCAAACTGCGGTGGTCTCATTCCTAGACCACTGCAGAAAAATACACATATTTGAATCCCCGCGGATAGGATACACGAGGACACTTGAAAGTCCCATTGCCCAGTCCTCAATTTCGCATCGTCATTCACTTTATGTAACTGCTTCTGTCATAAAATCTTTAAGGGGGCACTGGCCCACAATACATCTATGGTTTATTATCCGATACACCCACAGGAAACTTCCTTTAATGGTCTACAGGAATTATTGTTAGCCAACATCCAAGGCAGACAGCTGGGAATGGAAAATGTTCTCTTCTCTTAAGCCAGAAGGACTAAGAAAAAAAATCAATGCATTTAGCACAGCTTTCAATCTACTTTTCCTCCCACTCCTCAACAGCAGTCGGCGTAGCTCTGCTTTTTTCTTTTTTCTTTTCTTTACTTGAGCTAATTTACAGCCTCAATTTTGGTTTTTAGCTGACGATCCAGCTCAAAGTCATCAACAGCGCAGGAGCAGATACGGTTGACAAAGTGTTCAAGGAGACTTACTGTAGAGGTGACTACTACCATTAACGAACCACTGACCCAGTTAATAGAGGATATGTCTCCTTATAAGTATAGTACTGTGCAAAAGTCTCCAGTCATCCCGATTTGATACGTGGACTGGTACTTGTGTCCTGCTTATCTACTCAATTTGGGCACTCAAAGCTCTATTCTACTACAATTCTCATTCGCCCAACCACACACACATACATACAAGCACTTTTTTCTCTTGCCCAAAAACTACAGGAATCAAACCACCAGCCTTCTGATTCAAGCTCTTGAGATAAATTTCGCAAGGAAAATAGGTGAAATATGTACAAACACACGGGGAAACAAAGTCAAACAAAGAAGCAACGAATAAAGTAAAAACTGAGCTGTTTAGGTTGTTTTTAGCGAGTATTTGGTACCACCAGCTGTATTCTTCAACACAGTCTGAACTCTTATTTGATCAAATGCTGATTGATCACCTCAATAAGACCTGCTGACACTGACTTTCAGTCCAGTTCTCGTGTAACGTGGCATACCTCAGACGTCTCTCCCTGTTTCCCTTCTACTCAGGCTATTTCTGATGAGGCTTCAGTGAACAATAAATGGATAAATGGAGTCAGATCTGGATATTTTACTATTTTTAAGTGTGTGACTTTCAGATACTGTTCATTGATACTTTGGTATTTTATAATCGTTATTATTATTATGTGTAGGTTCAACTAAATAAAGTGGAACAAATTATGTTTTAGTGACAGACTGCAAATAAAAAAGATACAGTTTAAAATTGGCTCTTTGCTAAGCTGTCAGTGGTTCAACTCTTGAGTGATTCAAAGATCAGTTTTAAGGAAGAAAACCCTGAAAGACCTTCAGAAAACCTGGAGACCTATTGATCAAGAGCATCATATAAAGAAATGAGGGGCGGCTCAACATTTTTGCACAATACTGTACATCATTTCATTCGTTTAGCCACTTATCATTAGTGCTACCTGCAGTACACACTTACTGTATAAAGAGCCATAGAAATATACAACACCGTGATAGACCTGTTTGAAATGGTACTGTATGATTTGTAATCCAAAATGAGTTTTCATATATTTTTTCCTACTGATGTGTCCTGTCAAGTGCCACCAAAAGAAGCTATGTGACTAAAAAAAAACGTAATTTCTCATTCCCCTCTACGACATCTCTGAATTACCACAGCAGGAGGTCCTGCAGCAGAGGGTGCAGGTCAAAAAGACTTGAGCTGTAGCAAAATGCAGTGCCATGGTTACTAATAAAAATCCAAGCAAATATTCATACCAAGTAGGCTACCAGCCTCTATTGCATAAATGCTTCTTACCTTGCCAGGGCTGACATGAATGATTGATGGTGAAGCATCAGGCATCAAAATACAAACTATGAACCTCTATGTGGTTTCTTGACATTTAATAAACTCTTGCTCACTGTTTTGTGTTTTCTCTTTTATCTCCACCCTGTAGCAACACGCCCATCAACATATCTCCTCGCACTTAAATGGCCTTAAAATACCCTTGCCCCCATCTTCCTCGGTGAACAATCAGTGTTAGTTAAAACATCGACCCGGCAGCTGAGGAAAAGAAAATGTTTGTCTTTTTATATTATCAGATAAAATTAGTCAAAGGGGTTGCTCGAGGGACAGGCCAACACTAGCCGTGCATGAAACAAACAACAATCTGATAAGTTTGCTCCGAGAGTGGTGCTGGAAGAATGACTGAGGGATGATTTAAATCAAATGTGCTTTATTTGTGTGCTAATAAAACTGTGATAGTTACAGCCGAGTTCAAATTTTGGTCAGGTCGTGAAATAGTCACAGAACTGCTCGGGTACCAACAAGAGAGCAAGCAGCTACATCAACAGCTGCACTGCACTGAGGTGGCCACTCTTGGCTGGTTAAGGAAACAAGTCAACTGCAGTAGATCCGTGTGTGAAAATCCCCAATAGACACAAGCATGTTTACCCCTTCACAACAATCATGAGGGCAGAACATGTGTGACATTGTAGCCTAATGTTGCCAGTAACAGTTCATCTCCATGTTTGTTGTGGGAAGTTGGCACTGGTTTGGGAATGGTTTTGTGTGTTACATTTGCTGTGAGCCAATGGCTGCGATGGGGTTGGATTAATTGAAGGCAGGTGTATTTGATTGTGCTGATACTCTAGTCTACTTACTAGCCCAAACCCTGCTGTGATATTTTGTCACTCTGTGCAAGTTATATGGCCAGATCTAAGATGACTTGATTTAAATATGTTAATGATGGATAGTTTGCTGCTCTGTTAATTGTTTAATGAAGACATGGTGATATTTTGCTCTCTGTGCAGGCCAGGCCCTATATGCTGCAGCCAAAAGGCAGAGTTG
Source organism: Rhamphochromis longiceps (assembly GCF_057381845.1). NCBI lineage: Eukaryota > Metazoa > Chordata > Actinopteri > Cichliformes > Cichlidae > Rhamphochromis > Rhamphochromis longiceps. The sequence continues at coordinate 9,663,830 of NC_140576.1, read as the reverse complement.
GGTTGCTGACGCTGATTACTTGCCTTCTACTTACAGGGTGGTGGGTCTTGGAGGACAACTGCTGATCCCTGTTAAAGTGGTCAACATGTAAAGTACATCTGACTTGTACTGTGTGTTTTATCCCTTTTGCAAGTGGGACATGGGACTATTTTATCCTTTCATTTTTTTTATTTTTGTTCTAATAAATTATCCTTTAGAATTTCATCGGTTCGTTGGTCAACTGTTGCCCACGGCTGAGACAGTTGGTCAGACCTAGAATCTGTGTGTTACAGATGTTTGAAACTCAATCTTGAATCTTTGGAGCTAAAGATAGGGGCGTGGCCACTTTGAGTCACAGGTAGAGCAGGTTAAAGCCTTTACCTCATTTGATGAGAGAAATTCTGCTCTTACTCTGCACTAATTGTCAAAAATGATGCATCCATGCATGAACAGCAAGATCACAAAGACTATATACAGCAACAGGTGTGAACCACCAGTTGAAATGTAACACACAGGTGAATATTTCATTCAGAAAACCTCCACTTACAAGTTACCTTTACCAAGGTATTTGTTGTTGTTGTTTTGTCTACAGTGAAGTGTATATATTTGAGTTGTTTCAGTTTTATTTTTATTGACTTTGCTTAACTGATGTATGTGTCTGTGTGTGCTACTAATTTATGCAACTTTACATAATTGCATTTTTAATCTCAAAGATTAAATGCATAAAATAAAACTCGTTGCAATAAAGGTTTAAGAAGTGCAAAGTTATCATTCCACAAAACTTTTGGATATTACTTTGTAGTTTGTTCTTGTTTCTTCCAGAGATTTCTGATCATTTCTCTTGACTTCTTTTAAGCATGGTTATGTTCCCAGGGCACAGAAAGTAGCTTAAAGCTGTCCTATTTATCAAATGTAACATTTTTAGTCCCACTTATAACTACTAATTAAAGAAACAAGACCAGTCCTATTTTTGGTGGTCAACACATTTGAAAATGGAGCCAGGCTAATACAATATATAAGTCACAGCTGATCCACTTACACATCAGAGCAGCATCACATCAAGTCCACAGAGAGGAGAAGGAGAGAAACTTTGTCTAAGTCCCCATTTTATTTACAGTGTAGAATTTATGCAAATCTATTCACTTATTATAAAAGCCATTTCACAGAAGTACACCCTTGTACCGTTTCCAGGGTTAGGGATGAGTTTAAGTAGCGCACAGGTGCTACTAATCAAATACACTTGATTAACTGATCACTAATAAGTGAGCACCTGTTCAGAAGCCTCTTCTCTAAAAAGAAATTGGCAATGCAGCTTAGGTTTGTAAACTTACATCTCAACAAACCACAAGACCTCTGCAACAATATGCTTTGAACACACAAGAAGATGTTGGGCTACTATCCACAGCTCCACTTTTGGCGAAAACCAGACACACATGCTTGATACCAACTGTCGAACACGGTGGACAGCAGTCATGATTTGGGCTTGTTTAAGAGGCCAGCTTTGCTACAGCTGAAGCTTGGCTGAAGCACCAGGACAAGGATCCAAAGCACAAAAGAAAATCTACAGCAAAATGACTAAAAAAAGAAATCCTGCCGCAGTATATCTTAAAAGAGCTGTGCATGAACGAATGCCTGCAGTAAAGATGAGTGGGCCACAACCGTGTGTCTGAAAAAGTCAAACAGTCATGCATTTGGTTTTACAAGCTACTGAATCATGAGGTGTACTCAGTTTTCTTTTTCACACTACTGTGTTTTATTTTAGTTTTGAAAAAAATATTTCAGAATATCAGAATTGAAATATAAAAGCTACAAAAATAATCCCATTTCCTTTTTTATTTAGTATAATGACGGTAATTTTCTTCACAAAGTGCTAGCATTTTGCTATGGTGTTTGGTAAATTAAAGACTCATAATGGCACCAGTTAATTATAATAAACATTGAGAGCTAAATCAAAGAAAACCATATGTGTATTAAAAGCTATATAATCAAAATGACTGGGGTTCTGGTGGGTGACGGGTATTAGGTGGCTAATGCTAAACACTTTCTGCTTGTTTATCTAGTACTTATAGAACTTTATTCACTGTTGTAACTAGAGATGGCACGATACCACTTTTTTATGTCCGATACCGATATCATAAATTTGGATATCTGCCGATTCCGATATGAATCCGATATAGTGTGTTTTTAAATCAATAAAACTGTTTTTTAAATATTTTGCTGCATTTTGTATAAGTTCACACTCAAGTTTAAATAAACAACAACACTAAAGAGATTCTGTTATACCTGTAAAATAATTCATAGTTCAGCAATACTGATCAATCTAATAAACTTAAACTTACTCCATCCTTCCTATTCTGGTATTTTAAAGAGTACTTCGCAGAAATATTAAGCAACCTAACTAATAGGGTTGCAAACTCCCAGCAAAGAAAATAGGGAACCACCCCCCACCTCATGATGCTTAATCGACGTAATCAACTTTAATTTGATGCAGTGTGGGGAAAAAAATGCACAGAAATAATTTATTTTTCAAGAATAATTAAATAGATTCAACATCTTTCTTCTACAGAATTGCAGACTGCACAGATGGTACCTTCCCAAAGGAAAAAGTACTATAGCTTACTAGGGTATATTAGACTTAGCAGTTACTATATACAGTAATGGACTTCTATATATTTTACATAAGATTAAAACTTTGGGTGTAAGATTCAGATAATTCATTATTAAAAACTAGACATTTTAAATGAGAATAAGAAAAAAAAGTATGTCTTTGTGCTCCCTTTTCCCTGTTCATGCCCTGTCGGCCCCCCTGGCTAAACTTTGCTAGATCCGCCCCTGCACAGTTACCAGCAGTCAGCTGCTTAGAAAAGGATCCTGGTCTAGAAAGTAATATTAAATCAATTCTAACAACAGCTTATCAAGGTTAAACGTGCTGCTGCTGTTCAGCCGCTGGTTTCCTCTTTCTGGCGCGAAGTGGGCGATAAACAAACAAGAGAGACGGACTCGTGACAGAAAAGCCGATCAGCTGATCATTGATCAGTTTCATGATTGAAGTAGCAGCAAGAAGAGGCAGTCGCTCCATATATCGGTTGTTAAGCTTAACGCAGGAATGCTTTACAAACATTCAGAGATGAACTTACACACTTGCTTTACTTCTCTCTGGGATAACTTCATCGGAGATGAAATGCTGGTTTGGTAGCACAAATACACACCGCCGCTCTATCACGTGAGCACACTGCTCCTACATGCTGCGGTTATGAGCCGAGTTACGCCATGTCGCAAGTTTTGTGAGGTGCTTTTTTTTTTTTAATTTAATGGATCGGATTACATTTTTTATTTCTCTCTGATATCCGATCCAGTAATTTACGTCAGTATCGGACCGATACCTAATATCGGATAGGTCCATCTCTAGTTGTAACCCGTTCAAGGTTCTCTATTCTTTATTCTTCATTCTTCATTCTACTAAAAAAGTGAGGAAAATGACCTTTTATGAAACCCGTTAAAGTCCATATTCATTCTGGACTATCAGGTTAATGGCACCCATTGCAAGGAAATTCTCCCCTATTGATTAACTCTCTGGTAAGTCAATTCTGACCTATCTCTATATGAAATTCGATGGACTGATTGTAAAGGTTTCACACAGATAAGTAAAGAGAACAAACGTGATTGATCTATTTTTTTTAAATAACTAAAAGGTTATACATGCTGGTTTATTTGTGTTTCATGATATCAGAATGGGGGGAGTCTTATACAAGCTCTTGAATTCACTAAAGCCTCAGAGGAAAGGAAGAATGGCAAAACAACTGAGCTGTATGTGTAAGGCTGCCATCTACTGAGAACTGTCTTGAATTTGGACAGATCCAGGTTTGCAGTGGCAGGAACAGCGTCTGCTCCCTCAGAAAATCATGTTCCCTCTGTGCTCAGCAGTCATGGCTGAGGGAGGGTCCTGCTGAGACGAGTAATGAGGTAACTGAATTTCAGTTCATTAAGAGCTCCTTCTTGCACCTCATGTCACAATTTCATGTTTATTAAAGAACCTCGACTGTTTACATAAATCCCCATGTCAAAAGCACTTCAAGCCTGCTGCTTGAAAGCTTCAAAATTCGTGCAGTTCGAGCCACACCCCAATCAGTGATGCCACAGCAGACGTTTTGCCTTTCACAGCTACAAAAAACCAAAAAACTGCCGTGGCATCGTTCATCCAGGTGTGGGAAGAAGTGAATCTTTGAATTTTCTTTATTGCAGTATTTCTTTTTTCCCCCCAGTAGGGAAAAACCATCATTAGCTCCTTTGCTGTAATGTGTGTGTTTTCCGTTTCAAGTGAACCGCAGTAATAATAACAAACTCTTCTCGCCGCTGCACGAGTGCCGATCCAAACCAGCGGTGTACATGAGGAGGAGGGCTTGTTGCTAGGTTGCATATTCCTTCAGTTACAAAGCTCTTTGATACCTGCGTCGCTGTATGCTTTCACAGACATGCACCCACTTACTTGGCTCAGGCCAGGCACCTACACACGCACACATTCACAAAAGACCACACTAACACAGAGACATGCACCAGCAGGTAGGCCTGCTTTTTTCTCCCCACCCTTTTTTCCTAAATCAGGGCAACAATGAGCACACTTCCACCCAGCAAACCATCAAGGCAGCCTTGACTTCGGGCAGCAAGACAGGACCCGTCTAACCACACTAACAAGGTGAGCAGACAGTGTGAGTTGTTGTGGCGGGTGTCTGTGCTCCTTCAGGAGGAACTGACAACAACTGGACTGGCACCACTAATAAGGTGTCAGTGCAGCTCTGCCCCACGCTCAGAGAACAGCCATGCAGCTCACACCGAAGGGCCTGCTGCACCAACCAGGATCCAGGCATTAAAACCAACAGAGGGAAGGGTTTTGTTTTTTTCTTTTCCACACTTTCACACAAACAGAAAACACCACCCCATTCCTATCGGAGATGCTATGCACTATTTTGTGCCAGATTAGGATGGATGGGAGGAGGAAATCTTTTCCACGCACAGGCAGAGACACGTGGGACAGCTCACCAACAGACACCCGCTGTGAGGGCAGTGAATGGAAAACTGAAGTCACTTGCCTCGCCATTTAAGGGATAGGGTTGGGTTTTAAAGCCTCTACATGGGATGGTGTGCAGCTGTGCATGTGGAAGGAATCCACTGATTGGTTAGAGCAAAACAAAACAAAATTGGCACGTTTTTTTGTTTTTTTTTTCTTTTTGAGGAAAAATCTGATGTTATGTTGAATAAAATCTGATTAAATAATTTCTGATTAAGTCAGTGGTTCATTTATGGGGCAGATCAGACGGCCGGTCGCACGTTAGCCTCAGATGAACTTTTGAATGCATCGACACAGAATGGACTCAATTTCTAGTCTCTCAAAATTTCAGCATGAAACAGGAGGAACGTGTGCACCAGCCAGCACCTCGTCCGTATGGCATTTAGCTTTTGTATTAAGGCAAACTTTAATTAAATATAGGAACCCATCCATGTCGGTGGTTACACAGCCTTAAATGTGTATATTTGTAAGCTGTGACCATATTAACATGAAATGCATAATACACAAAGGATGTTTTTGGGTTTTTGTTTTTTTTTTTGCTTTGAGAAGGTAAAGATGAAGTGCACTAGGCTTGGCTGCTGTCTTCGTTTTATTAGGCTTTGCCGCGCTGGTGAGGCTTACTTTGCAGCCTGCATTCTAATGAGAGAGAAAGCAAGGATGAAGGAAGTATGGAGGGGGGTGCAGAGGGTGGAGGGATTGTGTAACTCTGTTACATAACACAATATGCACAGCCTTCTCTCCGTCTCCGGTCCTCCTCTCTCTCTCTCTCTCTCTCCCTCTCAGCACCTCCAATAGAGAGAGACATGGCAGAACAAGCAGGAGGGAGAGCATGAAGGGTTTAAAAGGGTGCTGGTGTTAATGAGGGCGATGTGAAGAGATGTGCGCCTCGCTGGAAAATCATACTTCATTACGGCGCTGTTTCTAATAATGCCAGTGATGAGGAGAAGTTGTTTGGGAGGTGAGGGGACGAGGAGTGCAGTTTTGTCTTAGATTAAAACTCGGCCATCAAGTGGCATTCAAGTGGGTTTGCTGGGTAATTAAAGTCGATAAAATGTTATTGCTTTCACCCTCGGCCCACCTTCGGATGGCTGGGGTTGAACTGACAGGCTTTTTGGATGAGGACAGCTCACTAGTGGGAATCAACCTTGACACCTTAATTGCAGATTGCATGCATTACTTTGCTGATTATGAAACAAAGCAAATTTACAACATCATTTACTACTTTTCAGGCTGCTTTGCACCCAGTTTATAGCTCCCAGTACTTTTAAGTTTAGTGCATAATTTAGCAAATAAAGCTTTTCTAGTCAGTTTTGTTTTGTTTTGTTTAGAAAGGAAGCTGGCGATTCTATTCAACATGTTTGATTCCTGCAACGTGACCTCATTTTATTGTAACAAATTTCATTCAGACTTCTTGGTCACGCAGTCCAGAATAAACCAGTTTGTATGAGAAGACTGAAAAACACTCAGTGTTGCAAAGTTTTATTTTCTTGAAGAATAATCTAATACAAAATGACAAAAGAGCCAGGAAAGTTTCAGTTTCTTTCACACTCTTAAAGTATATTACAAAGTACAGCACAGTCAACATTTCCACTGAAGTTTCTACTTGTTTTTTCAAACAACTTTCACTTCATGAATAGTTTACTTTCACACAGAACGTCTCCTCCGTCTTCTCCTCCAGGTTGTTCACGTAGACCAGGATGTCCACTGATCCGGGACTCTGGCTCGTGGCAAACCGCAGTCCAATGGTGTAACTCTCTCCCCCTCCAATCTGAACATAGTAAAAATAACACATAATTTTATTTAGATCTTTATCTTTTTTTTCTTATTAAAGCTGACCTGTCTGCCCATTCACACGTTTAATAATAAATCCATCATTTTTGTTTTGAACTGCATTGTTCACAAAGATCTGCCCCAAGATAAAAACCCTGAATAAATGGCAGTCACTGAGACCGATTTGGCAGCACGGTGTCTCAGTGGTTAGCACTGTTGCCTCACAGCAACTGACATGGCTTCCTGTGCTTGCTCTGCTTTCTCCCACGATCAAAAACATGCTGTTAATTCCATCGGTGTGCCCTGGACCATAGCTCTGGGTTTAACTAGCCGCTGGTCCCCAGGTGCTACGCTGTGGCCGCCTGCTGCTCCTAATGCTTAGGATGGGTTAAATGACTTTCCTGACAGGGATCAATAACACTGTCTGATGTTATCTGTTAACATTATTAGAGCTGTAAACCAGTTATAGATGTGACTCCCTTTTTCTAGACTAGATCATTTACACTAGATTAACCATATATACTTCACTGTGCTCATGTAGCCACGGTAACAGAGCCAGACTTCTGAATGTAAACCCCCACTCATTCTTCTGAGATGAAGACAATGCCTCAGAGTGAAAAAATACGTATCCTACAACACATTTAAAAAACTGAAACCAATATATACCAAAGGTGACATCTCACAATACAATATTATCACAATACTTCACTCACAATATATATTATTGCAATATACTGCAATAATATATATTGTGAGTTACTGATAGTACAACAAATAGTTGTAAGAAATTGTTGAAAATCACATATCTGTTGCTGTCTACATAGACAGAAATTCACATTTAACATAATTCTATTTACTTATTACGCCAGCAACCGTTCTATATGAATATAACCAGATTATTACCAGCTGGCAGCCAGTTGAAATGAATCCCCTCAATTCAGACTGATGGCAACATGTTTGGAAACCTGAGCATTTATAAATGAGACAGCAATTATTTGCAAACCTTCAACAATCTCTCTGAGAGTGACTGCAGCCAGCCCAGGTCAGACTGCGACTGTTTGCAGAAAGGTCACCTCCTATCAGGTGACCCAGGTATCGCCTTGTGATTAATCTTAGGCTCTAGGCAACATTTAGACACCAGAAGTTGTTCAGCTGTTTTTTATGCTTTAACTTCTTTAATACAATTTATTTGGTATCTGTGTATCAATACAACGTTGCAATGCACAATATTGTGATACTGTTCTGTATTGATTGTTCCCTTACCTCCTAAGATATACAGAGAACCTACTTTACAAATTAAATACAACTGCCATGCAAAAATAGTGAGCTCTGGTTCTTTCACATGGAAATACGCATCTAAGTGTTTAATCGCATGTTTTGTGACTCCGGTGACCTCATTTCAGTATCCAATTAGTTTCCTTCTTCCATGCAGTAATTAGATAATAAACAGAGTGTATTTCAGTTAGATTTGAAGGTATTTTACTGATCTGACTCAAAAATGAAAACATTTCTCAGGACAAAAATGACCCATATATGGAGCAAATGGTTATCCACACTGTTTTAATGCTTATCATCGCTGTGGGCATCTCCTTTTCAGGCATGTCTAAAACACAATTATTAAATGAGGAAGCACCAGTTGTTCTAACCTCCTGACTGCCTCTGTGGAAAGTCTAGTATTAGAATTTTTTATTTGTATGTTGTGATTGTTTTTCTGTTCAGGCATCACAGTGAGGTAGATCTTTAACAGGTGTTTTTTTGTTACTTTCTCACTACTGTAGATTGACCAGAAATATTTCCTTCTACTCTCTGTAATAGCCAACAACAGAAATATGGGTCAATTTAAGGGATTTATGCTGTAATCTTTCCCACAAGCATGGCAGTATTGATCTCTGCTTCGCCTTTCCTCCTGACAGCTGGTTTTATCACAGTGAGGTAGTTATGTCAAAAAAGAGAAAAGTGTCTCCACATTTGCCTAATGCCACAGGCATGGTAAATTCTTTATAAGACACCTGGAGCTTCACTGACAAGATGGAAAAAACAATGGGCTGTTTTTCACTTGGCTCACCCTCCCTGTCTAATTGATGCAGTGTCTTCTGGCCAACAACAATGAGACTCTTTAATAGTTTATGTGAAAACAGGCTCCCCTCGCCTCTCATTCATTTATTTCTTAATTTAAAATGATAGTTTCTCATTTGTTTTAGCATTTTATCACACCTCACTAAATTAAAGGCAATGACAGCAGTGTTTCATGTCTGAATGTGAGCAAATCAGCTTTTAGAGACACTGAGGCTGACCGCACAATAATAAAACAGCAGCACTAATGACTTTGTAATATTCTTTGCATTCAGTTCTGAAAGCCGACAAGGAAGCCATTTACGGAGGAATGAGCAGTCAACATAAAAGACTAGAAATTATTGATGTCTTGTACTCACCTGTCAGGATGACAAGAAAGTCAACAGTATTGCTTTGTATATTCACGACTCATACACTCATATTTTCTACAATAAGCCTTTTGGTCAAAACAGTAGCGTTGTTATGCCATAACCCATTTATAATTTTGACTGGGAGGGCATGAAAGCTGATGACAGGGCCTGATACCAGGCTAAAATCTCCAGAAGAAACTTGGGGAAAAAGATCCAGTACAATAATATCTAACCGCTTGCCTCCTACACGGCAGCTCCATCATATCGGCTGTAGATGAAATCTCCATCAGAATGTCAGAAGACTTAACTGCTTAGACACACAGGAAGCACTTTAGCCTAGTTTTTTTCTAAAATCTGTCAAAAAGAGTTTCGTTTTAGTCAAAGTGTGTCAGATTATACGTGGTCAGTAGCACCGCTGGTTAAAGCTAATGTTATTGACATCAGTTACACCATCATAGCAACATATGTACCATTACTCCGTGAAACAAAACTATCTGAGCAGCTTTTGTTAAGGAGGAGGGTTCTTTCCTTCTAGTCACTAATTAAAGTATTGATTTTACTCTTAATGGGGGTAAGAGACGTGGACGGCCTCCAGTCTCATTTTACCTGGAATTTATCCTCTTTGAACTGGAGCAGATCTGGATGGTCAGAGCGAAGCAGGAATGTACGGCTGCTGGTGTACGGATTGGTGTAGGTGATTTTTCTGGAACTGCCACGTCCACCGCCAACTGGAACGCATACTTCAAAAGCCTGCAAATACACACACACACACACACACACACACACACACACACACACACACACACACACACACACACACACACACACACACACACACACACACACACACACACACGTGTTATAGCATCAAACCTTCTTGGGCACAGAGGAATGAGGGAGGGATTGAAATGTCTGAAAACAAGAGCTGAGAAAACTGCAGGATTCATCCAAGTGCACCAGATGATTTGATGAAGTATCCAACAAAAGGAAGCCCATGGCTGCCTACAGTGAAACTGCAAGAGTAAATGAACTTGAACAGTTTGTAAGTGTGATCTGAATGTGATTTGATACTTCAAAGTAATGGTACAAAGCTGGCAGGATAAGCTGGCTGCCTGTGAACTGGTGTAATGAGCATTTGTACAGCGGCCACAGTGGATGGATCCGCATGTTTCATTTGGCACAGATTTTACACCTGGTGCTTCCCTCACTTTTATCCAGTCTTGGTACTGGCACTAAGAGTACGCTAGCCTATGACCCCTTAAAGCTGGGTTTGTGTTCCTGCCAATCTCAAACCAGGGATCTTTTGCATTTAATGCAAATGTGTTAACCACTACACTACCACTACCACTAATGAGCATCTGTAAAGGGATGTCCACTGAAAGAAATACTTTCCTACAGTGTTTGGCATACACCTGACAGCAAGAAGATCCTGGATTTGAATTCAACAACTGTCTGGTGGCTTTCTATGCCGAATTTTCATGTTTTTTCTGTGCCTACATGGGTCCTCTCCATGTACCCCAGCTTCCACCCACAGGTCATGCTCATTTGCTTAACTGTCAATTCTAAATTGGCTATAAGTGTAAACGTGAGTCTGTCTCTCTGTGTTAGCCCTACAATAGACTGGCAACCAGTCCAGGTTGTGCCCTGCCTCTCACTCTTTGACAGCTGGGAATCCAACCTAGATAGGTCACCACACAGGGAAGACATGCAGCCATCCTATGGCCAAGACTGGCTTCAGATGCTTATTTCATGGTTTTAAAGTAATGTTTGGCAATCCCTGACTTAAAGCAAGATAACTTTATGCAATGTGAGATGATAAATAACCACTGCAATACCCTTTAAGCATTACATTTTCTTTGTTTTGTTGTCAGAGAAAATGTGATTGTTGTCAATCACTTGATTGTTTAGCATTTTAGGAGAAGTGGATATTTGATCAACTTAAATTGATTTCATTTGATTAAATGTATATTTCTGCTGTGTAGTGCATAAAAAATATGTTCTGTACACAACAGGCAAAAGAAGAATTTAGTACTTTACCTATAATGCATAAAGCATAATCCAGTCAGCCAGTTAGGTACACAGTCAATTGATTAGACATTTGATTGAGAAAGGCAGAGAAGAGCATTATTAAAGACAATTGGATCTAAGCACTGGTCTGCTGCTCTTTATAAAGGGATTGGGAATGTTGAGCTGGCCTTGGGAAGTACCCGGATGATTCAAGTATTGAATCTGTTACAAATACAAGTACTATAAAAATGAAATCATGATGTCAAATCTTCTGTCTTCCTCTTAAATATTTTTTTTATTTCATACACTGATATCCTTCAAACGCATGTCCAGAATCCTTCAGAGCCAAAGCCAGTTTGCTGGTAGATTGTGGTGTGTTAGGTTAGTAATGGTTACCCCTGCTGGAAAGCTGCAGATGATAGCTGGTAATCTTCTTTCCGCATAGGCAGTATTACTCCCAGTGTTATGTAAAATTGGGGGTTCCCTTTTAAATCACTAGAGCTTCACAAAGTGATGATAAAATGAGAGGCAACCATAATGCAGTTTATTAACGCAACACTGTTGCATAAGGAACACATTTGAAAGGCAAATTTAGGTCATTGACTAAATGCACACAGTGCTCACAATGCTAATGTTACGAGTACAGAGCAGGAGAGTCCAAAGAGTTGGAAAATCCCAAATCCCAAAAAGGTTGATAATGAAATATACTCTACAACACTGGTGAGACAAAACTAGGTGGCACAAACACTTTTATTGTATTGATATTGTGGTAGATTATTGCCGTACAAGTTACCAAGCTAGGCAGCTAGCTGCTTGGTAGACACTGTCCTGCTTTTCGAAAAAGATGAATGACTGAGCTCCTGTAGGTGCCTGGGAAGGGTTAGCATGTTACCTTTAAGCAGAATCAAGCTTCTAGCTTTAGCTAGTGCTTTTTTCAGAGAAATGCTTTTTGTTATTTAACCAACAGCAGTGCAAAAATGATTAAAACATTGTCCTTTAATGACTGGGAGGGGGAGCGCTCAAGTTCAAGGGAGACCTTTAATTAACACATCAACCACATTTGCAGCAGAGCGGTGTGATGAGCAGGTCTGCAAATCTGACGCTTTCGTGCTGTAGTGTTTGGCTTTCAAACAGACACCTGGAACTGTATTTAACACACTGTTCTGCTGCTGCTGCTGCTGCTGCTGCTGCTGCTGACACAGTGAAGAAAAGGGTAAAAACCCGGGTTGCCAAATGTGCCCCACTGGATAATGATGGCCGATACCCATATGAGGAAACGATAAAAACACAAGATTTTTTTTAGGGTCCTACCTTGGACAGCACAGGACGGTGAACATTGAGACAGAGCAGCCACGCGGTGACCAGCCGCTGCTGCTCCACATCTACCGCGTTCACGTACAGAAAGCGGCTGCCAGCCTGCCATGGCTGCACCTTCAGCTGGAGCTCCTGCACTGCTGCAGGAGGCAAAACAAACACACCCGCTGGGTCCACCTAAAAAGAAGGCAAAGGCCATTAAAGTTTATTGGGTTTGGCAAGTGGACTGAGAAATGTGTCGACCAAGTGACAAAAAGAATGTGACAGTGTTCAAAGAGAAGAGATACATTTAATAAGAAATGGAAGAGGGACAGAATTAATGGAAAAGATGCTTAACAGAGTCAGAGGAAGGTAAAGGAAGTGTGCAGATTAAAGGAGAGTGGGTGAGAGAAAGGGTGAATGAGGTTCAATAAAAAAAGGGGGGAGGCAGACAATGAAATGAGAGAAGTAGAGGCAGGAAAGTGACAGAAATAAGAATGTGGGAATGAGATTTACTGTGCAGCTCCTTTTCAATCTGTTGAGAAAAGCAAAGCTATTCACTGACGCTGAGCTTTATCCTGCTTTATAGAACTCCTCCAATGCATTCCACTGTGAGCTAACCTGCCGCGAGTCAGATCAAAGCAGCTGCTCATGCGTACGCCGAAATCTTTAAAAAATACATCTGTCGCTTTTTCAGCCAGTACCCTATTTCTAAAGGTAAAACATGTTTGGGTCATACTGTATGCACCCGTGGTGGTTGTGACAGTCTATCACTTCTCTTTTTTTCTCCATGAATGCTATAAAATGCCCTTTTATTCCAACTCTGAGGAAGAAGTATTGTCATGCTCCCTCTACTCTTGTACTCAGTTATGAATAAGAAACAATCTATTAAAAATAGAGGGCAATGTGACACTCCTGGAGCATATTTTCACATGTTCAGAGTGCATAAAAGCCACTGCTAATTTTTTTCAAATTGTATCAAACTGGGTCCCGACATGATCTGGCATGAAGACAGGAAGTAACGAGGGAACCTAATAAAATGAAATGAAACCCCATAAAAAGACCTATTATGCTGTCAATCTGCATTTGCATGTTCTTGACAATGATTCAAATCTTAAACTGGAGGTATTATAAGGGAAGGAATTGCTTCCATTTTTTTTCCTTTTGCTGCTAAGAGAACAATTTGCATTAAATCACTTTAGATGAGCAACTTCAAAATTGCTCACGATAAAAAGATCATTTGTCAAGAATAAATCCCTCAACATTTTTTTTTTAGATAAGTGAGATTTATGCATTTTTTTTGTCCTGTATGTTGAGTGTCGTCTGCATCAGTCGGATTTTGTCCAATTGAAAAAGAACACAATACAGTAAAAGCCTAATTTTAGTTCGAACATGCCACTTTCACATATAAAAAATGCATCCAGACCCAAGCACCCTTGATGACTAAGATGCTGCTCCAGTCTCTGAACCACAAGCTAATGTTAAGTGGCGGGGGAAACAGAGAGTAACAGGACAGGGAATGTGTACGGGTGGTAGAGAGGGTGTAACGCATAGTTCATCACCACAGACTACTACTGCTGGTTGCATGCTCTTGATCTCTTTTCAACTTGACTCAAAACAAGAATTATATATTCAGCTGAAGTGCTATGAACGCTGGATTAAATAACTAGATTCCTGGGACTCATAAAGAATTGAACGGAGCTCTCCACTAGAGGTCTTCGTGGGTCTAAAACCAAAACCGGACCGATGGAACTAAATGAGCCCAATGTGCAAAAATTAATTTTAAACATTAAGTGCAACAGGATCCTAAAGGGACCCACATAAAGCCTAAGGGAAGCAAGACCTCATCCAAAATCCAGTTGACTAACAGAGAGTCAGAACAACATCAGCAGGAGCACGATGCTCCAGCACTTAAAGGGCAGCTGTCATCCAAAAAAGCAAAAATACATGTTATTTTTCTTTCACTTCACACATCTGCCACAAAGCAACAATTTTCTACAGCAATGGTTGTGATGCACACAAGATCTGAGCTACAGAAGAGGGTCAGTTTGGCTATGTCTATTAGACAAGTGGATCCAAGTGGCACAAAGAAGCTTTACCGACCTGCTTTTTTTTTTTTTTTAATGTGTTGTTACTACATTATTTTTTTGTAACGGACAGCCAATCAGAAGAAAGGCGACTTAAACTAAAGGGGATGGGAGCTAAAACAGCTTGTTTCAGAGAGAAAATGAACACAGGGGTTGCACCAAGGCCAGGTATAGAGTAAATACAAAGTCTTTTGAGGAGTGAATCATTCAAAGGTGCTTTAGTAGAATCTAAGAATAAAAATGTGCAGTGTGAAATGAGCATAAAAAGCCCACTTTAAAACATTTTTCTTCACTTTTTTTTTTTTTTAATCTCAGGTTAATAAAATAATGACTTCACTAGAAGACATGTGAGTTGATTTTAGTTTTGATGAATCTTTAAATCTTGATAGAGGCCTGAATCCCACGCTGCAGAGAACATGTGCACATTGTTTACTATTTCAAAATAGTGCGTTTAGTGACAATCGTACCTCAATCTCGCCGGGGTGTGATGAGAAACACTTGACCTTACGGATAGCCTGCGTTCCCCTCAGAACGAGTGACTGACAGCTCCGCTGGCCAGTCACACAGCTGACGTCCACACGCTCCAGGAAGTGCACGTAAATCTGCCAGATCTGGGAGGGCGCTGCCATCCACTTATCACTACAGAGGAAAAACATCATCAAGAACAATTAAACTAAGGCCCCCTGGAGATGCAGCCGGTGCAGCACGGGGTAAGAGATGAGGAGGGCTGATCTACGGCTGTGCTAGCATTTTAATAAGCAGAGCCATCAACATCATCCTCACACTGCTGAGATGAAAGGAATTCAGTCTCAGTGGCCCTAGCTGACTCAGAGTGGGAGGCGATGCAGTCACCTACTCAGGTCTGCTCTGAGACAACAGCTCTCATAAAGCGTTTGTGGTTATTTGGAATAGGATTCAAGTGATATGGGGTTTTGAGGGCAAACACGTCATCTGGAGGGTTGAAGCTAAAATATTTTCACAGTGATATCGTCAGATATTTTTTTTAAATGTTAGAAATCAAATCCAGATCAAATTCACAAATGTATTTGCGTGTAATTTGCTGGTAATCGGGTTGGCTGCTCGACACTTGGGTGAAAAATTAAAAAAATGCTCAACCACTAATGCAAGGGGGCCAAATGACTGTGTTACAGCACTTGGGACTGGTTTATACTGCAGTATTAGAGGACAGTATTAGACATGAAATGAAGAAGCAATGTGTCTTCTGCAATATATTTTATTAGTAAAATAAATTAGCTATACAGTATGTGCTCTTCTTGATGGAAGCACGTTGTAATATAAAGATTCTAAACCACAGATGTCAAACTAATCTTACATCGAGGGCCACACACGGCCTACTTTGATCTTAAGTGGGCCGGACGAATGAGCCTTTGTGTCAGCAAAAAGACGTTTAACTACACATTTAATCCCTGAGATATCTTATCATAAGACAACAAAGTGCAGGTTCTGGTAGCTAATGTTTTCTCAATGAACCAAAAATATAATGTTTCATTTCTGCCATTTAATTGTTTATACTGTATATTACTTTATGCACGGCTGAAAGGGTTGTCTTTATCAGCTGGAAAAATTTTCCAAAGCTGTCCAGAGGATCAGATTGGAGTCTTTGCTGAGCCAATTCTGGCCCCTGGTCCTTATGTTTGACACTCCTGTTCTAAACATAACCATTAGTACCATTAGTAGTGCTATGCACATATCTGTGGTTAGGATTGTATATTGTGTGAAAGAGTGCATGTGAATGAGCATATGCATGATGCAATCCATCATTTCCACTAAGTGACAGAGGAAAATGAGGAAAACAATGAAATCATGTGAAACGAGGCAAAATGCTTTTATATTCATGTCCTCAGAGTTAAACGACAGCTCTCTGATATTTAATAGAAAACAAGTATTTGTATATCACATTAAAAACAAGGTGTGCATAATCCTGATGGAGATTAGGCAAACTGGACGATGGACTGTGGAACTGCAGGCAGCCAGAGCATGAAACCTCAGTCTGATTAGTTAATTGATTCAAGCCTGCATGAACAATTTAATTATTGCAAAGATGAATGCTTCTTCAGGCTAAGCTCTGTGCGTGTGTGTGTGTGTGTGTGTCTGGCCAGTAAATAATACATACGTGAAAACCATTACAAAGAACATTTTTATGTGTGGACTGGGACTCCCTGGCACTTTCAAGTACACATCTTGAGGCTCTCCTGGTGCCTACAGACAGAAACAGATAAAAGGTGGAAGAGTAGAGGGGAAAAAGAGGCAAAAATAAAAAAGACCCCACATTGGCACTACAATAGTGTAAAGGCACGACACAAGGGCAAGCCTTTTCTTCTATCAAAAGAGCTTGTAATCTATCAAAAATGAGCTAGAGTTCTGTCCTGATTATGTTTTGTAAAAAAGAGACAAACATGTCAGAAGGAAGCTCAAAGAATTACACTTTATGTTGAATCCAATCCTTCAAACAGAACTGGCTGATGATGGTTTTGTGACATTTTGAGATGAGATGATGAGATGAGATGGCCTTTATCCTCACACTGTCAGTATGCAGTAGCTTGATTTGTTGAAGTCTCTGAGATAATGATGCAGACATATGTTTGCCTTTGACCTGCTTATTTTCCAATGTGTAAATATTAGATTGTATACCTATAGGATACTTACCTTGTAGTGTCCTGTGTTAGCACTTAACAATATTTACCTGAGGATTACATGACAACCTAATAAGAGGTTGTTGTTGTTTGTGTGTGTCTTTATGGTTTCACTCCAATTCAGTGATGTCAGTTTGATGTGATTGCTGTGAATGAAGCCATTAAAGGAGCAAGCACGCTCACTTTAATGGCTCTTGAAAAGAAGTTTGGCTGGCTGTTTATCTATGGTCACACTCAGGGAGGACAACACACAAAGAGACCAGTGCAGCTAGAATAAAGTGCTTTCCCTTTCAAACAGTTATCAGTTCAGTAATTAACCCTGTTAATATTTGTATGTTAATTGCAGAAGGAATTAAATCCAATGTCATTCACTCACCAGCATCCTTGTTTGGCAGATGATGTTAGGGTCACTGCAGCGGACAGAAACATGAGCATCTGGGTTGATAGCTGGTTTTCCCAACAAGAGGCAGGAAAAAACAAATATAAGATCAATTTACTATTTACTATAAATTGTTTTTATTATAGTTCAGAACATCAAGCCAGTCATAAAAGCCAATCAAACATTTTCTTGATTTTAAACTTTTATTTCTTGCTTTTCATTTCCTGCTCTGCATCCAGATACTTCTCTCTTCTTATTACCCTTTTTGTTGACAGAAACTGCACTGACATTGAAAAGTTGTTTCTGTTGATATTTAGTAAAAACATAATAAAGTGAAGGCAGAATACATTACTCATTCCCATTTCCCACATAAGCTGTCAAAATTGTTTTCGCCTTGTGCGTGTGAACATGTGATTCACATTTATGCTCACACAGGAGAGTAAGTCAGTATGAGAACTGAATGTATATTTTAATCTTCATTTGATATATTGATTAAAACTGGAATATATGCAAACGACTAATTTAAGCACAGTTCAGAAAGCAAGAAATATGAGTTGAAGGACGAGGAATACTTGGCTCATGGGGGATAGCCAGGGTAATCTGTACAACCTGCAGGGTCGTGCCAGACTGGCAGGCGGATGGCCTTTTTAAGGAAACAGAGCTCGGGGTGGTAAAGTCGGAAAGTCTGGTCAACGACATGGGGCGTTGGCTCCACATTCACTTGGCAGATGGCCATTGGCTTTCCATCTTCTGCTTTGAAAGTAACCTGTGGAGATAAAGTGAAAATTCAGCATTATTAGCAGCATGTCACTTCCTCACCTGATAGTCTGATATTCAGTGCATTAAAACAGGTTTTGCATCATAAGGTAGTTTAAGATTCATTAGAAGCTTCAAGTTACTACCTCGCATTGCAAATACATTACATGCACGGTAAGTTGTGCAGTATGACCAGAGGGGTTTCTGGAAATTTAAAGAAGGTATCCAGTACTGGAAACAAAAAAAAACTACACGTAGAAAAACTTTGGTAAAACAAATCTGTGTAGCAGGAATACATATCTTTCATCTATCGCGTTCTAGTGTTTAGAGGTAAATCTAAAAGTAAACAACTGAAGTTTTGGAAAGTTCACTAGTAGTTGTGTAAGTCAAAGTTAACCAGGCTACAGCAAATACTTTCAACATAATCATTTTCTCTTCCAAACAAGATTAGTTAAATAGACTGATTTAAAACCTCTAGGGCTCCTGCGCTGCCAGATTTCTTACTGGAATTAATAGCCAGGTCGTGTATACTAGGTAGTAACAGCACAAACTGGTTTCATTAGTTCAACAGGGCTTTTTCCTCCTGATTTCTCTCTGTGTGCCATGTTTTCTTCCTGAAGCAGTTCATTTCTAAACAACATATACAGGCTTTTTAAAAACAGCCTTGGGGAAACTTTATATTAAAATTCACCAGAGAGTATTATGATGATGGAGAAAGCTGTACACTAGAATATAAAAGTTGCTTGCAATCTGACTGCTGAAACCCCCACAGACTGACTGAATGTGCTTTGAAGATTGCTGCATTAACATAGCCCCCAGGAGTTGTTTGAATCAACACAAATGTGTTCATACACATGTAGTCATTCTGCACGGTTATATATGATAACTGGCACATACATCAGAGCGGCATATGAAAACACACTGGAATTGCTCATTCCTGCTCACAAAGCGTCATATTTTAGGAAAACTAGTGTGTGCTGCTGTGACTTCACTGTCGGAGACAGTTTCTGCTACAGCTGCCGGACCACAAACTGTAGGTCTGATAATCCAACCATCTATTCTCTTAACCACTTATCCAATTCAGAGACAGTGGAGTCATATGACAAGAGGAGGGTACAGTCTTTGTATTTGTCACACTTAAGTGTTTCATATCATCAAACAATAATATCAGACAAAGATAACCTGAATAAATGCAAAATTCAGTTTTAAAGGATGATGTCATTTATTAAGAGAAAAAAAGTTATCCAACCCTACCTGGCCCTTTGTGAAAAGGTAATTGCCCATAAACCTAATAAGTGGTTCTTGGCAGGAAGAACTGCAATCGAACATTTATGATAACCGGTAATGAGTCTTTCACATCTCTGTGGAGGAATTTTGGCCCAACTCTTCTTTGCAGAATTGTTTTAATTCAGCCACGTTGAAGGATTTTCAAGCATGAACAGCCTGTTTAAGAACATTCAAAAACACTTCAATATGATTTTAATCAGGACTACGCCACTTAAAAACCTTCATTTTAGTTTTTTAGGTCCAATCAGAGGTGGACTTGTATACTTGAGCTGCAGGGCATGAACAGAGAGCAGAGAGCAAAATTCATGGTTCCATCAATTACAACAAGGCGTCCTGAAGCAGCAAAGCAGGTCCAGCCCATCACACTACCACCACCATGTTTGACTGTTGGTATGGCATTTCTTTTGTGCTCTTTTTATGAAATTCTGTGTTAGTTTTTTGCCAGATGTAATGATGTGCAAACCTTCCAAAAGTTCAGCTTTTGTCTGATTACTCTATTAGTTCCCAAAAGTCTTGGAGATCATCAAGATTTTCTTTTCGGTCAGCAGTTTTCACCTTTAACTCTTCCATGGAAGCCATTTTTGCACAGTCTCTTTCTTATTGTTGAATCATGAACTCTATCTTAACTGAGAAAAATGAGGTCTACTGCTCTTTAGATGTTGTTCTTGGTTATTTTGTGACCTCCTGGATGAGCTGTAGATGAGCTCTTGAGGCAAAGGAAGATTTACCACTGCTCTGAGTTACAGTATCTCTATCTGTGGCTAATGGCTCTCACCGTGGATCACCGGAGTCCCATAATGTCTGTCATTGACATC
This sequence comes from Rhamphochromis longiceps, assembly GCF_057381845.1. Classification (NCBI taxonomy): domain Eukaryota; kingdom Metazoa; phylum Chordata; class Actinopteri; order Cichliformes; family Cichlidae; genus Rhamphochromis; species Rhamphochromis longiceps. The sequence goes on along the minus strand of NC_140576.1, from coordinate 9,643,315 downwards.
TATCAGATCTATCAGTCTATCTGATAGACTGATAGATCTGATAGATTTGTCGACTTTGTTGCAAAGATTTCCATTTCTGAAAGGTTATAAACCATCCTGATATTTTTAGCCAACCTCTACCACAAAATAAGGTCAGTTGATTGAAAGAACTTGAATAGCACAAGCCAAATATTTTGATCAATAACTGTTAAGTGATTACTGAATTCAGTCACAATAATGTGTTACATTCTAATGCATCACCCCAGGTAACAACTAAAAACTTTTAAAAAATGGTTTCTGTCCCACCTCCTGCATTCCCACCTGCTGTGCTAGAATTAAAAAAAAGATTACAAAATAAATAAATAAATAAAGGAACACTACAGCAACTGATTAAAACAGACTCAAATTTCAGCCACGAGGAATGCCCTACACTCTGAAGTTAACTTCCCACAATCTGGTCATTAAACACACAGCAGCTGTCCAAATCATTGATGCGTCAGATTTGCAGGCTAATGCTGACCTACAAGAGCGGCCCATATCTGGCTCTGGTGATGTGTGCTGACTGACAGCCGTGCCAAAGCTGGCATCCTGACAGCGCTGCTGTTGGGACTTGTCAGTCTTAGCGAGACACAGATTTGATCCAGACCCGACCTCTTTGACCTCCTGACAGGATTTTTGCTCAGAGCAGCAGTGCTGACACCGGCACACAATACGCACAAACTGCAGGCAGACACACACACGCACGCTTGGCAGACTGGCAAATATTTCATCAGCTTGTGCAATGTGAGAGCTTCTGGGTACTGTACTCTACACCAACAACAGGATTATTGTAAGGTCCTGCAGGTTAGCGAGAGGTGATGAATATATTGTTTTTCAGCACATTCAGGCTACATTCCAATAACGTGAGATTTAAGCTCCAGTATTTAACAAGAAGCCTTAAGTTTCGTTTTAATGAATTCCATAAGAAACAGCATTTAATTTTAGTGACAACTGCAGCACAAAGAATATTCTTTCACGTGGTGATGTGGAGGACTTATCTATAGTACAGCCCAACAAGCCTGTTCACAGTGTTTCTCCCTCCTCTAACCATCTTACATATTATAAACAGCTGAATAAGTTCTTAATACTGTCAAATAACTTCAGAGTAATACTGTATATGCATGGTTCATTTAAAGTAGATTAACCAGACGTGTCAAGCTGTTGTCTAGCCTGGGATAGTTTAACTCTCCACCCTGACATTTGCCAGTTGGAGAAGATAAACAATGTTCAGTAAGATAAAAGTGATTTTCAGCATATAATTTTGCTTGACAATCTTGTCTGGCTAGCCTAACTTTTTTAATAGTCGACACTTCAAAGTGTTCTTTGGGTCTGTGCTGTGACTGTGCAGGAAAGAATAGGAGAGGAGAGGAGGGAGGAGGCGGTGCACTGCCACTCCTCAGAGAGTTGTCTGGGAGTGCGGGTACAGTGGATGTTGTTAGACTTTGGGATCTAGCAGGAGGTTAACCCAACTAAACTGCAATCACAAGTAGAGATGGCACGATACCACTTTTTTATGTCCAATACCAATACCATAAATTTGGATATCGGCCGATACCGATATAAATCCGATATAGTGTGTTTTTTTAATTAAAACTGTTTTTTTAATATCTTGCTGCATTTTGTATAAGTTCAAATTCCAGTTTAACAAAACAAGCAAACACTAAAGCTATTCTGTTATACCTGTATGCAAAAAATACACTGCACCCAAAATATTTCATAGTTCAGCAATACTGATCAATCTAATAAACTTAAACCTACTCCATCCTCCCTATTCTGGTATTTTAAAGAGTAAGCAACCTAAATTAATATGGTTGCAAACTCCCAGCAAAAAAATAATAATAAATAAGGAACCACCCCCCACCCTCCACCTCATGATGCTTAATCGACGTAATCAACTTTAATTTGATGCAGTGTGAAAAGAAAAATGCACAGAAATAAATTATTTTTCAAGAATACTTAAATAGATTCAACATCTTTCTTCAACAGAACTGCAGACTGCACACATGGTACTTTCCCAAAGGCAAAAGTACTAGCTTACTAGGGTATATTAGACTTAATAGTTACTATATACAGTAATGGACTTCTATACTTTTTACATCAGATTAAAACTTTGGGTGTAAGGTTCAGATAATTCATTATTAAAAACTAGACATTTTAAATGAGAATAAGAAAAGTATGTCTTTGTGCCCCCTTTTCCCTGTTCATGCCCTATCGGCCCCCCTGGCTAAACTTTGCTAGATCCGCCCCTGCACAGTTACCAGCCATCAGCTAAGTAGAAAAAGATCGTGGTGTACAAAGTAATATTAAATAAATTCTAACAACAGATTATCAATCTTAAACGTGCTGCTGTTGGTCAGCCGCTGGTTTCCTCTTTCTGGCGCGAAGTGGGCGATAAACAAACAAGAGAGACGGACTGACAGAAAAGCCGATCAGCTGATCATTGATCAGTTTCATGATTGAAGTAGCAGCAGGAGAGGGAGGGAGAGAGAAGAGGCAGTCGCTCCATATATCGGTTGGCAAGCTTAACGCTGGAATGCTTCACAAACATTTAGAGATTACACACTTGCTTTACTTCTCTCTGGGATAACTTTGGGATGAAATGCCAGTTTGGTAGCGAGGCACCAAATGCTGAACCAGACAACAGATCTCGCATGCCACCGCCGCTCTATCACGTGACGCATACTGCTCAGTTATGAGCCGAGCTACGCCATGTCGCAAGTTATGTGAGCTGCTTTTTTGATATTTAATGGATCGGATTACATTTTTTATTTCTCTCCGATATCCGATCCAGTAATTTAGGTCAGTATCGGACCGATACCGATACTTAATATCGGATCGGTACATCTCTAATCACAAGCTTTATAATATATGTCGCGTTTAAGGCACTTTCATCTTTCTCAGCTCACCTGAATCAAATGATCAGTTTATATAGCCAAATATGGGAAAAAGTGTAGATCTCAGTTCTAAAGCTTGCGTTACGGCAGAGAAACATTTACATTAAAGTGCAAAGTGAAGAGCAGATGCACTCTGCACTTTAAATTCAGCCTGAAGAAAAACAAATCAGGGACTGAGAGGCAAAAGACTTCAGATATATAATATAAAAATGGTTTAAAGCATAAGTAACACATTCTGTACCTTGATAGTTTTGGCAGCAATAATATTGGACAGATTCTTCTTGGCCACCTGGGAACCTCTGGCTGTAGCCTTCAGGCTTGGTCCCTGTGAGGATTTGATAAGAAGCCCACATTTGTTATCAAAAATGAACATCTACCCCAAAAAAAACATAGCAAAAGAGCACAAAGAAAAATTGCATTTGCACATCCAGTAAGAAAACTGTATACAATCACGATAAGCAGAATATAACCAAAGGGTTTAAAAACTACCTTCATCTAGAAGAAGATAAGAGCGCAGCCAATCTAAATGACATTTATTTTGAACTGTACTTCTGGCATCCAATTAACTACAAAGACTGGGTTGGCTTTATGTGTGTAAAACGTGCCCTTGAAATAGGTCGGCTTTGGTTACAGAAACCTTGAGGTGTACTGACATTTATACGACTGTTACATAAACTTTCATCATGCTCCACCTCTTACTCCCATTTTTTTTAAATGACATGAGATCAGTATATGAAAGAAGATTTTTTTATAGGTTCACACAAGTTACTTTGATCGTTCATCTGTAGTGATAAAAATGTGGTGACTGCTTCTTACTGTAAGACAAATCTAAACATTTAAAGGACTCAAGAAAAACAACTGATTAAAAAAAATATATCTAATTTTGTCTAACATCCTGCAGCCAGAAATAGTTACCAATCCAAGAATGTGGTTTTTCCTTACAGAGCAAGTTCACACTTTATAAAACATGCTGTGAGAGTGCACCTTTATTCTGCACCATACCTGAAGGGCCATGGTGTGGTCGCAGAGGAAGCTTTGGTATTTCAGGGGCACGTGGAGGCTCTCTTTGGGCCGGAGGTAAACCCTAGGACCTGGAGCACCCTGCTCCGAGTGGAACATGTTTTCCTCCAGCGGGGTAGGAGTTCTGGTTAGCGCTTTGAAGTAACGCCACTCCTCAGTGTTTGTGATGACACTGGATGAAAAGATTAAAGGCCACAATTGAGATGAAAGGAGGCTCTTACATATTTTTAAAGAGATCCATCAGGGGATCAGAGCTGGACTTGTTACGTGGACAAGATCCCTCATTGCAGAATACTACAGCGTTTATTACAAGCTATGACGAGATTGTGCCGAGAGGAATATAGAAGAATAAACCCTATGCTGAAGATTCAACTAAAATCAGGTGCAAAAAATTAATGTAGAGAAGAAGAAGCATTAAGTTGTCATTTGATTGTATATTTAGAGTCAACCGCCATCACTTTTTAAACTATTGTAATTATTGTATTTTTTAATTATTGAAGTAAATGTCTCATCTAGATAAAGCCGTCTTTTTCAAGAGTGGCCAGACCAAGCGATTGGAGAGCATTGTAACAACCACCCACAAATCCCACAGCACACAAGTGAAGCAATATCCAGTTCATAGAGATAGGAAGATCGAGGTCAGAACAGTGACAGACCAAGAATACAAATTTTTCAACCTTAAAAAAACTGACTTCAAGCCCCCAATAATACTCCACTCTGACAATTTTATGTCCTTCTGTAGATTATTCTAGGTGACAGGGGAAATATATTTATAGTGGAACTAATGTGCTCATTTCCAGCTCCATAATTTTAGTCTTGGATTGAACAAGAATAGCTTTGCATGATTCATAGTTTCCCCCAGAAAAGCTAAATTTATCTAAAACCAGGCCCTGGGGCAGTCCTTCATTTTAACGACAATTTAGCTTTACCATTAAGATCACACTCCCTTTAAGCCAGATTTGTTCTGATTGGCTGCCCCTTGCAAACAGAAGGTCCAAACAGCACGCGGTTGGTTCAAGAGCTGTGTGCCTGAGATGACCATATTAGGCATATCTGCTCTCAGTGACGTATTACAGAGATAGAAATAATAATAAAAAAAAAATTCCTTAAACAGAGTGCTTAGATAAGTACGAAAACTTTGGGGAACAGAGCGTGCATGCATATATGCTAGCATAATGATCTGAGACTCGTTTCAAGGCAAAAGTAAAAAAGAGAGAGAAGAACCAAAGATCCTTTACATACTGACCGCACCGTTAAGACACCTATTTGCATATAAATCCCACAGAGCACTAAACGTTCACCCCCCTTCACTTTCTGAGCTAAACAGAAAAAATAATACTGACCTCTCACACTTACAACCTGAATCTCGCAATGTAAATTTCACTGCAGTGCAAGTGACCAAAATTTCACAGCCAAGAGTTACACCGCTTGCACACAATTCGTTGCTTTTAATTATCAACAGTAGACAGGGGGAAAGGTGTACAGGGCTCAGTGAAAGTCTCCCTTCTACTCCTCAACAAATGGATTTCCAGGGAGAAAAGTCAGGCGCAGATAACACATTCCAACCAAGGGAGGTCTGCCTCTATGCTTTCCTCTTCCCTTGAATGCAAAAATTTCACACACAAATGCATAAAGAGGAGTGCTGGTTTAAACTTCAAAGGTTTCAAGCCACAGGCATGGAGAGGGAAATGTCTCTCAATAGGAGAGTGAGTTTATGAATTTTTCAGGGCCCCACCTCGCTAACATTAAGGAGAGATGCAACAGGCTATTCTATGAAAATTATTTGGCTATTCCCACCTGTGCACTTGAAATAAAGGATTTTGCCTCCGGCTCATCCCGGCAGTGTTTGTCCACCTGAGCCTCAAACAAAGACCACAGGCTGATAACGCCTTTAAAAAAAATAGAAAAATGGAATGAGGTAATGAGGAAAAACAGGTTGAGAGTAAAAAGGGAGAAGGAATAAAACGAAGACGATTATTAAAAGGACAGCAGGAGAGAAGGGTCGAGAAAGCAGAGAGGAACATGGATAATGACAGCGTGAAAAGTAATGAGATAGAAAGCAGTTGGATGAAGCAGAATTCTTTCTGTCTCTGTTAGCCACCAGTCTTGGCTCACGCTGGGCTCTGTGAGGCCAAGTGTGAAAAGTAGCCATGAAAATGGATGGCAACAGGTAGCAAACCTTTCCTCCATGTCAAGAGGAGCCTCTGGGCTTGAAACCACTGCAAACATCAAAGCCACAGCTAGCCTAGCCTGCCACTAAGTACTCTCCTTTCAAAGTCTGACGCTCAAATTTCGGTGAAAGGTTAAACTTGTTTTTTTCTTGTTTGCTCCTGCAGAACAAAGAGCTGACCCGGGGACCGGTTTACATTTTCAAGAAAGCTCCTTGTCAATTATTTGGCCACAATATAAACAAGGAAGTAGGTGCAGAGTAACTCCAGTGCAATGGCCAAACTGCAATTCATAGAGTGCGGGAAAACACGGTCATTCAGGCCAGTGTTGTTGTTTTTGTACACCTTCCGTCCCTTTAAAGACACTAAAGAGGACTACTGTGAGTAATACTTAACCTCACAGTTAAGGAAAACTGTATTGGCTGTTATATACATTAAACAGTATATGGGTAAAAGATGAGGGCACCAATTCTTTGTAATTTGTCATCAAACTATATTTCATCCATGAAGCTTTCCTGTAGCATTTAAAGTTTGTGATTACTTCCAGCATCTGGTTCACCTTATATTAATGTGTCTTGTTTTTTATGTCCTAATTCCTGTGTATAGAAAGTGTATACAGTGTATACATTTGTGTTAGCCTATGACAGGCTGTTATTTGTACTGAAGACAAATCATACTAACACAATGAATGCAGCAATACTAACTATATAGATTACTTTCTAAGAACCGTCATCCTAAAAGAGCAGCTTGTGGGAAAGGTGTTTTTTTTGTGTGTGAACAAAGAGTTTAAGATCTGTCAAAGAAAACAAATTTATCAATCAGATTTCCGTTTCCAAATAACATTAAGGACAGAACTTGCAACAAAACTATGTGACAGTCCAGTATTTCCTGCAACATGTTAAAGAACACAAACGACTGAAATGAACCCAGTTAATATTGATTTTATATAAATTTCCCTCTTGTGTCTGTGGAAACAGCATTCACATGTACATTACAATAATCCATATCACAGCGCTGCTTATCTATGATTAAATACCAGTTTTATAAAATGAAAATGTGTCATTAGCAGTGCCTTGCATAGTGCACTATGCATTTGTTTCATAAAAAGGGGCTGCAGGAAAAGCGCATCCAATGCTGGCGCTTGCTCGTTAATTTACACATTTCAGGGCTCTTGGTAGAGGTGACAGACGGTTTGGTGTAAAGTGTCACATCGTCTCATCAAGAAATGAATAAACTAACAGAGTGCTAAGCCAGCAAGAGGACAGATGCAGGGATTGATGACTCTCAATTAGACCTGCTAGGCCCGGTGGCCGGGCTAATGCCATAATGAGTCATCCAGAGCGCACTGCAGCATTTGTTGATCAATGTGATATATCCTAATCCAAGCTCAGGCATGAGCAGAATCACTAACAAAAGACTCAAAGAGAGGGGATTAACTATGATGCTAACTGAAGGAAACAAACACCAGAATGGGTGATTCAGGAAACATCAGCCATAATGGCTGCTATGGGCAGATTAAAGAGGGTATTTAGCATCTCTCGAACATAATGTGTGCCTCTGTGTCAAGTGATTGTGCTGTGGAAGGAATAAAAATATTATTTTTTCATGGCCAGACAGACATGAAATTACGCAACATTGTTTGTTACACCCAGAAATATGGTGGTGTTCTGTGGTCTAGACATACACTAAAGTCAAAGCCAGTCCCCTTAATTAGAGATTGACTGAGATAGGATTTTTAAGACCAAATGAAGGTGTCATTCTAAACAGCATCATGGCAATGTAAAAATGCCACTGATGCAACAATTAGTAGTAAAATTCCTGTCCTTTTAACTTTAAACTTTCTTGATATTCCTCAGTCAGCTGTAACCATAACTGCAGGGCAAAGTGGAAGCATTCGAGACTAAAAACAGGACTCCTGTAATAGTAAAGTGCTGATTGTTGTTAAGATCTTATCTTATGTTAATGATTTCACAGCTATATTTAGAAATGATCTCAACATCTACCAAACATTTACCATAGAAACCAGTGGTGTGAATGATGTCACTGTTATCTTACTGTAACAAAGCAGATGATCGTCATGATTCTCTCATCCCCCATCCTCCAAGAATTACAAGTTACAGGTTATCCACTGCAGTATATATAACTATGTCAGTGCATCATAATACTGTAGATCTGTTGAAGTGACTGCACGTACTGTAGGTCAGACTTGTGCTGTGCTGAATGTAACTCAGGAGAACCTGTTGAGATTTGGGTGATTAGGGTGTGTAATTAGACATGAAGTCAACACATTCAAATACTGTCAGAGTTTTGGAAAGGAGAGGTTGAAAGGTGCTTACGTACATGAGAAACTGTGAAATGTTAAAACATAATGTAATGCACTACACTGAAAACTTTAGATTTTTAACTTTTTTGATAAAACAACTGAAATGTGGTCAGAAAAATGGGTTCTTTTTTCTCCGGCAGAACACAGACACTGGCAGAGATCATCATTATGTATAATTAGCAAATGTAGTAATGTGGAGACCTGGTCGATGTTAAGTTATGTAAAACAGAGCACCTGCGTGAGATTCACACAATAGGGTTGAAATTGCAAAAAGCAGAAAGGAGGGGTGGCAACAAGTGCCCAGCAAATTAAACACATAAGCATCTTAATAATGAAATTAATTATCTTTAATACATTTTAGGACAGTGCAGCAAACACTGTTAATATAATTATAATAACTTCCTCAGACTAAAGTGCCTGCAGTACCTCTGAAAGTAAAGAGTCAAGCCAAAAAGTCTTTATAATCATGCAATGCTCATCTTATTATCATTGCAATAATCACATCCCATGTCTTGTGCAAAAGACTGCCCATTATTTAATCTTGCTTATAATGAATAATCCAGCTAACCTTACTGATATATTACTGTGGCCAACAATGCAGCAACTGCTCCAAACTTCACCCCAAACCGGAAGCAACTGGATCAGGCTAACATGATAATGCATGTACAGAGAATGCCCACTGATGTAAAAAACCCAATTTCAAGTCCTAAAAATGTAATAGATGAAAACCCGCACACCAGCACACACCTACACGTACATGCATCATTTCAAATCAGTGAGCAATATGTGACTCAGACCTGCAAAAAATACACAGTCACACAATCAAACCTCTTCATGAATTTATCACATAATCTTCCCATTGTTGACGTATCACCCTTTTAGAAGCATATTTACACATATAACTGTGTATATACCTAATTAACAACAGCTTTTGGATGATGAGATTCTTAATCATTCTTAAAACATTTCGAGTTGCATCACAATTTGGTTGCTTTAAATTTCTTCACAGGAAACAATTTTCAGATTTAGGTTCACGTTTAGGAGGTTTTTCTCCCCCAACTACATAAGAAATAAATGTCTTAAAATGCTTCATAAGCAACACGAGCTTTTATGAAACATATAAAGAGGGTAAGCATGCAATCATGTTTTGTTCCGTACATTAACAGATGATCTTGATAAAGATAGTCAAATCAGAAACATGGCAGCCAGCAGCTGTCATAGTTTTTCTTTTCTGCCTTTATTTCTTTCATGTAGTCATTCATTCAGTCTGGTTTTCATCTTCTTACAAAACCATCTTCTCCCTCTTCAGACTCGCCACTCTCACCTGCCCTGCTTTCCTGCCTGCATCACCTGATCTTCCCTGGCCTCTGATCACCAGGAGCCACTTCACTAATCAACCCTGCAGGATATATACCCTAAGCTCGCAACTGCTACTCTGCCAGATTGCTTCTGTGCTCTTTGCCGTTGCTTTCCAGAAAACTTTTTTGCACCTCATGCCTTACCTGCTTTTAGGACCTTGTTATTTTTGAAGTAAAGCTTGCTTTTTCCCCCCACTTTTACATCCTGCTCTGGTTTCATTGTAACTAAACTATCTTTGGCAGTATCTACTGCAAAAAAATCATAACACTTATGAAATTTGCTCTCACCTCAAAATGATCAAGTGGTATTTTGGCACATTACAAGCACTGTAAGGTATCCGAAACCATGCAAGATTTGATTAATGTTTGCAAAATCTAAAGTCCTCATTTTGTCTGATGTGTTAGAAGCAAGAAAAATGGACGAGCATAAGAATTTGAGTTTGAAGAGCAAAGGCTGGCCTGTGTGGTCCGATCCAGCAGACGAGCTATATGCTCAAATTGCCAAAAAAGTTAATGTTGGCTGTCAGAAAGATGCCAGAATTTACAGTGAATCACGGTTTATTCCCACCCACCTCACCACTCTAAACTGTGTTCTAAATAACCCTAATCACTCAGGCCACTAACACAGAGACTCTACACTCAGACATGTCCTGTTGCATTGCTTCCAAGCACTTTGTTCTCCAATGTGTGCCTTTCTCTTGTTTTGTATATATTCTTCTTAGCTGTACATATTTCTTTTGTTTGCTACTTATTCCTGCTGTCTTACTATTTATATTTTACTTTTGCACGGAGCATGGGGCACCTATTTCGTTGTTGAAGTACACGACAATAAAGGTCTGTTCCATTCTATTCTATGTTGCGTATTGGGTTGCATAGCTGCAGACCAGTCCGGGTGCCCATGCTGATGCCAGTCCAACAGCACAAGCACCAACAATGGGCACATGACCATCAAAACTGGACCACAGAGCAATGAAAGAAGGTGGTCTGGTCTGACGAATCATGTTTTCTTTTGCATCATGTGGATGGCCAAGTTTGTGCAGTATGGGAATAAGGCAAGCCATCGGACGCAGTGTGATACTTTGGGCAGTGTTCTGCTGGCAAACCTTGGGTCTTGCCGTCCATGTGGATGTTACTTTGACACACACCACCTACCTAAGCATTACCAGAGAGCATGGACACCCTTTCATGGAAACAGTATTCTCTTATGTCCGTGGCATCTTTCAGCAGGATAATGTTCCCTGCCACAAAGTAAAAGAATGGTTTGAGAAGCAAAATGAGATTGAGGTGTTGACTTAGTCTCCAAATTCACAGGATCTCAATCCAGTCGAGCATCTGTGGGACGTGCTGGATAAAACAAGTCTGATCCATGGAGTTCCCACCTCTCAACTAAAAGGATCTATTGCTAACATCTTGGTGCCAGATACCACAGGACACCTTCAGGTGCCAGTGGAGATGCATCGACAGATGAAGGCTGTTTTGGCACAGTAGAAGGACCAATGCAATATTGAGCAGGTGGTCATAATTTTATGCCGGATAGGTATAATTTGTAGACACAGATTAAAGCCTGTGTTTGAGGAAAAAAAGTTTCAATTCAAAAAAAGCAAAAAGCATATTTTTTATCAAACTGTCCCGGTTTTGTGCATGCTTGTTCATGGTGCATTATGCATGGTTTTACTGCAACACTTAAATAACTCAAGTCATCATTAATGCCATGAGTGTCAGCTGTAATTTTCATACCATGGCAAGTAAAAATGTGTGCTGAAAAAAAGACATTAAAAATAATAATTTGAACCACACTGATAGTTGAAAAATATTACCAAGACAAAGACAATCACAAGTCTATGAAAAGAGTGTAGGGATGGCATTTGCAATTAATTACGCCCTAATGATGATAATATGAAGGAATAAGGATTCAGCACACCACTTGTTACCTTTTATACACAACAGACTTGAAGCCATCAATTAAGATTTTTAAAAAGGGTGTAGAAGGCCATCTTCTTTCTTCCTCTTTGTTAATGATGGCTCATATCTCAAATTTTTCTGCCCTCACCACGTGGTAATAACGGCAGTATCTGATACTAATGCTGATGACGTAAATGTTTAAGGGATAGGTGGATAGCCTAAATGTGTGTACCCTTTTGGATGGGATGTGTTTCACAGTGAGGAGTGTCAAGTGTGAACACAAAGCATCATTTCCTAAAGCAGCATGTAAATAGGTTCCAAAAACATCATCTCCAGAGCTTTACTGTCACCTACGGAAACACATTCAGAAAGTGTGAACACAGTTTCACGGTGGAGCAAGGCTAGTTATAGTTTGATAATCGAAAACACATACAGTATAGAAAACACATGTTCACAGTTGGTGTGCTAGAACAGGGGCAAACCTATAAACTTGTAAAATCCATTTAATTTTAAAGATTGAAACACGAGCTTTTTGGTCTATGAGAGTGGGAAATATAATTATGGCAGCACATAAAGGGTTAAAAATAGGACATTAGTCTGACACCACCTCACAGACAGCTCACAGTTTACAGGATCTCACCTTAGCTCAGGGTCATCGCTGTGAATGGTGACCGTCTGTGGCACATTAAATGGATTCTTAAGGACAAACTCCATGTACTCTGCAGAGCCCAGGCTAGCATAAAGCAGGTGCTGGGTGGTGATGGCCTGGCTCAGCATGTTGGCGATGCTCTCTGCTTTGCTCTTGGCTTCACTGGGATTGGCCAGCTGGGCTTTTTTAGACTGAGCCTGTTACCAAAGAAAAATAGCAAAAGGCTAAAAAACAATTCAGCACTCGGCTGCAAACTACCATAATTATTACCAACGCAGTTGACAGAGAGGGACTTCATTTTTGATCTACCTTGCGTGCTGAAGTTTGCATACACATCATTTTTGTTAAAAAGAAATATCCTAACCAACATAAGGTGTACTCACTCACTTTACCTAAACTTTTGCACAGTTTAAAGTCTCCCAACTCTTTACACTGACTTTTGCATTTTCCCAGATCACAGCAGTCATTTTGAGTCCAATGTTACCATAACTGATGACATTTAAAAAATGATCCCAAGGTTGCAGTAAAACAGAGTTTTTAAACATGACATTTCTGATAAGAAAGAAAAGAACGCTCGACTGAATAGCCTATGATTACATGTCATAGATGTGTACAAGCTTTAAAGAATGCTTTCAGAGCAGGCAAACATTCCTTTGGAGCCAATGACCTTTTCAAAATCAGTTTATATTTTCTTAAGCGAAATGAGATAGATCCAGACTTTTATCAGTGCTATAACACTGAGAACTGATCATTGTAATTGATGTTTATTCTCAAACATTAAACTGGTAAAAAAAAAAAAAAAAATTCCAAAGCTGATGGAAAAGATGTTTTTTTCATCCCTGACAAATATGCCATTATAAATTTAATGTAAAAACTTTTATAAAGCTCATAATGCCCGTTAGTAAATTGGTCCAAAAAAATAAATTAAAGACCTGAACTTCAGCTTGCCAAAACACAATATTGAAATTTTCCACGGGTTTAGTCCTCTAAAATGATCCCCAGCATCAACCTGGTCAAATGACGGTTGAGCCCAGAAAGAAAGTTAAATCCAAATTGAATTTGAAGAAAGAACTCAAAAAATATGGTTCCAGTGACGCGAACAGGATTGAGTTATATTCCAAATTGTAATAGCTGTTACAAAGCTGTGAAACAAGCAGATCACAAGGTCTTACCACAAGAAGAAAAAGCCTGCACTCATGGGTGAAAAAAATGCAAGTTGTCACAAACAGTTAGTTAAAGTCAAGTTCTTCTAACAAAGACATCATGATGTTAAATGTCTTCATTATGGACCTAGGATGTTAAAGCTGCATTAAAGATGACTTAACAGTTCCAACCATCCCTTAAGACTATGCTCATGACAAGTGTCATATCAGTCTTGTGTATGTGTTACAACCTATCCTGACAGCGTGCCCTTTAACCTCCTGTGCTTTTGTGACTGTGAGGAGAACTCTGAGACATGTTTCGGAGCAAGAAAGCAGGCTGTTGTTGTGCCTCTGTTGTCTTTCTCAGATATCAGTGAAGAAGACTCAGAGGGACAGATTATTGCAGCTCAGCTTTAGATAGGAGCTATTTTTGGCTCACTGTGGACTTAAAGTGCAATGTTTGACCTCACCGCAACCTTTGCCGTTTTAGCATCTTCGCTGGCCTCCCGCTCGCGCACTGCAGCCATGCACTTCAGCTTTCGGTCACTGTCATCAGGTTTGTTTAGGCTGTTCTCCTTGGGCACGACACCGTCAGCTCTGATCCCGCGTCGGAACAATGGCACCCGATCCTCATTTATCGGCAGTCTGTCTGCTTGTGCAGTGTTCCTCGCTGTGAAGTAGAAACAAGCTGCAATCATGAATATATTTACTGAACAGAGTGGAGTCTAATCTCTTAGCCATTTTGACCATATGTTCTAAAACCCCTCCAAATGTCCACAAGAGAGAAGCGCTGACAAATTAAAGTATTGTTGGAACACAAGAAAGAACAGCTTGTTTACAGAAAACAGTCCAGTCAAACAACTGGCACCGCTACAACTGGGCCAAAGCCCTGCTGCTGGGAAAACAAACTCACTCTCTCCTCCTAAATTATCTTTCACCTCCACGGTCATGTGTACTCTTCAAGGACTAAAACACCTAATTAAAATATCAAATTCATCTACCAGTCACCAAATAATCCATCCTCATTTGGACTGGATCATGCAAATTACCCGACTGTTTACACGAGAATTTGCCTAATCCTGCACTTTGAATAACACTCAGACATTAACAAACTTTAAGTGAGAGCTGCTTAAACCATATTTTTGTTATCTAGAACAGCTTTACTCTTCCAACATTCGGTTTGGAGCCAAGTGATGGAGCTCGCATCGCAGCAATGGGAAGATAAACCCAGACTGACTGAAATTGGCCACAAATCTTAAACAGAAATGGGCTGTTTTCAGTGCGAAGAAAAAAAGCAAGTAGTACATCAGGAAGTGAGGGTGAGAAATGGGGAGACCGAGGGGGGGAAAAGAGAGAATGACAGAAAGAAGACATGAGGTTTATGTAAAGTAGTTTATTTAAGCTCTTCAAGAATATTACCTATGGTAATTGGAATGCATCAGACATTAGACTTGGATTAATTCCTTAAGCATTCATCAGATGGTTTTCAGGATCCTCTGAAAACTATTCTTCTGCTTTATTTTGTACTCCTTGTAATGCTTCGGGTTTTGCATTGCATTTGTTGTTAGATATACATCACCTCACTGGTCATAGTGCCTCTGAAATTACTTGTATTTGCTGTGTCACTTTGATAAATAACAGCCTGATGGGATATCTGACTCCCTTTCTGTTTTCTACTCCCACTATCACTGTTCTTCTCTGAACCAGTGTCGTTATCAAAGAGGCACTGGCCTGACAGTCACCTAACCTGATAGTGTCCAGCTATACTGGTTCCTTCACAGCCACGGGCAGGCAGAAGTGGGACAGGGATGGTGAGATACACGCACGCACGCACGCACGCACGCACGCACGCGCGCGCACGCACGCACGCACGCACACGCACACACACACACACACGCACGCACGCACGCACGCACGCACACACACACACACACACACCACAGTGCAGCTGCTCTGTTCACAGGTGCTTACTGTTAACTGGCTGACTGGACTCCAGTGAAAGCAATTATTGCGCTGAAAGTGTTTAAATGGCACAAGAAGGTGGAGAAGAGTTCAATTTAGGAGAGACAAGAGGAGTCGGAGAGGTTGCGGTAGTTAGAGAGGTGCGATAAAGGTAAGACTGTGAGCAAGCAGTGAACAGACTGTGTTTGCACAGTAACAAGAGCTGTGAATACATGATTGCAACAGTTTGTGGAATACATGTTAGGCGAACCTGTTCATGAATTAATTATGAAACATATTTTATATACACAAAATGTTTGCTGCTACCTCCAAACGCATTAGAGTGTCTTTGTGTATCAGTATGTGGTGTGCACGAAGCAAATGTTTTAAGAAGTGTGATGAAATTCTTTATACTATTCTAAGCAACTGGCTGATTTGCAGCTTGCTTTTAATCTGTTTTTTTATCCGTGTGTGTGTGCGCGCGTGTGTGTGTGCCAGTCATTCACATTTGAGGACAAATTTAGGAATCACATACCAGTTGACTCGTGATGGTTTGTGTAATTGAGGAAAAAATTGGTTTCCCCAGTGTGTTTCTGCCTTTACTTGGAGTGTGCATACACACACACACACACACACACACACACACACACACACACACACACACACACACACACACACACACACACACACACACACATAAAACACAAACAGGACTGTGGCTAGCCACCAGAGACGCTTCTGTAAGCTCAATTAGTTTGAAAATTGAGTGGTTCTGTGGTGCAGCCAAGAGAGAATGTGAAATAGATCTGGTTGAGCTGATCAAGGCACAAACATGGTCACTGCCAAAATAAAAGACACTAATTACTCTGTGGCATAAAATACTCAGTAACCTACATGTGCTTAGACATGCACAGAACTCTAAACAGAGAAAAACAGGAAGAAAAAAACAAACAAAAGCAAAATGCGGTGTGTTGTGGAATAAAATGCTTGCCATTGAGCTGGAGGATGTTCCTGCTGGACAGACTTCCTCCACTGAAACCGCTGGTGACTTCACAAGGCGTGATGATATGCAAGAGAGACTGCATCACGTCTGCTGGCCTCTTTCTGCCAGAGTCTGCAGGGCACCCTTTAGGACAAACAGCAGCTTTTAGTTCTATATACTGACATACGAAACACCTTTGAAAGAACTTTGATTCAGTAACTCTAACTAGCAACCCAGTTATTAACTAAAAAAGGAGGGCTGTACAGTCATTGTGAGACCAGCTCCATCTGTGCTGACCTTCACCTTCACTATTATCTCTTACATTTTTAACACTTGCTTTATCTACTGTCATGGCATTCAAATGGCATTGTGTACATACACTGTTTTTCAATTTATTATGCAACAGTGAAACAACTATACGTAACAACTGTTTCAATGAAAGTTTTACGTTTAAAAAAAACATATTTCAACTGATATCTCAGTTCTTATGTAACATAGGAACCCAGAAATACCTTTTTGAACACCTGAAACATAGAGTATATAGTGCAATGTCTTGCAAGAGGCATGAAAGTATAACATCAATATTTTGCAAAAGCTGACAAGAAATTATCAACCTTTAAAAATCTCCAGATGAATTTGGCAACACTGGTGAGATTAAGGCTTATTGAATAAAGCTCAAATAAATCAGAATTATAGGAATTAAAGGAGTACAGAACAAGTCACTATTTAGCAGCAAACGGTTGTATGAGACTGCTGTAGTGTCTCTGGATTGCTGAGAACCTCTCAAGGCAGGATCCTCCACAGTCTGGCAGCTGTGCAGAAAGCTGCAGTTATGTCATCCTTAGCCAAAGCTCATAAAGGGAGATTTTTGCTCAAAAGTCATCTGGCTCTGAAATACAGAAAGATTGCATGATACTTTCCAAGAGATGGAGCTCTGAATATTTTGAGATACGCTACTCTGTCCAGTCAAATGATGTAGATGTTTTTGGAGTGGCCGAGTCGATCCCAGATCCCAGTCACAGACAATGATGTTAAAATGCCCAAGTTTATAAAGAAAAAACTGTTTGTGTTAACTCTTAATTACCTCTTCAAAACTACTGTAAGGGTGGTGTTTAATTAAGGTATTAAAGCTAAAGTTGTGCCTTATTGGTGGTATGGTCTGTTTGAATGACAGGTGGATGCTGACACAGGCCATTAGCTGCCTGCTAGCTGTCACCTCCACTAATTTGACACATTGAACTGAACCCCCTGATAACATATGTGGTGTTACTTAGCACTAATCAGCAGGTATCTGTGTCTGTGCAACACACCCATACTGTCCATCTTTTACAAACTCTCTATGATTCAACCTGGTGATTTACTACTGTGTATAAAACGAAATGTCATTAGTGCTGCAGCATCAGGGTATACTCATTAACTCCCTCTATGAAGTATTTTGTCAGACAGCGTGTTACATTTCATGTCTGTCACTTTTCATTTAGCATTTATTTGAGCTAGTTGTGGCATTCTTTTTTTTTTTTAATAATTGCATCATTATTTCTATATTGTGCTTAATTTTTTAGTATTACATAAAATGTCACAGCAGCAGTAGGAAACGTTTCCACCATTATGTTTATTGCTGCAAGCAAGCATAGTTCATCTCTGTCCTGCTGAAAAGCAAGCTTTGGCTGGTTGGGGTATGCATACAACAGGCTGTGAATAGAAGAGATTAGCATTGTGTTTACACTCACATTCTTCTCCTTTGCGCAACAAATTCAACGTAAAATGCATCTCCACTCTTTAAAAGTTGTTGTGTTTGTCCCATATCGCCAAGAGCTGGGATATAGTAAATAAAATAACGGTCCTCCTTGTGAATAACCTTCGTTCATGGCACAAAAAACTGTGCCAATAAAGAAACTTACTCGAGATATCTCACAATACTACAAAACCTACAATAGCAGTGACTTGCAGATAAGGCTACTGCAATTTTTCTCCAACATTTAAGATGTACTGCACACTTTATTTATGAAGTCAATATTTTATCAGTCAAGTTTTTTTTAATGCTACAATAACAATTTTGGAGATTTTTTTTTCTTTGTTTTCAGTTAATCACATGTTATGTGCTTAGAACTGTATCAGGAGCACAACAAAGGCATGCAAGCACAGTCATCTCTTATTGTTTCTCTGGAGGCTAAAAAGAAAGGTCTGAGGACATATCCTCTATGTTTACGATAAAACAACGACAAACAGATTTAAGTTCTCTTTAAAGTCACGTGCAAAACAACGCATTTTTCACTGTCGGTGCTGCCAAAGTGAAAACATTCCAGTGACAGTTGAGGGAAGATCAATACATGCAGACAAGCCTACAGTGGTAATTAGTGGCCTGAAATTGCCAGAAAGGTCTGGACACAAAAAGCTGGCAACACGATGCTGATGGATGGGTTTGTTGGCCTCTGTCTGGTTTGGCTGAGTGCTGGGTGTCAGTGATGAAGTAAGACACGTGAACACAGAGCAGTTAAATATCACCTGGAACTATCTGCCAGTATTTCTGGAATGGGGACTGGCCACAGATTTACACAACCTTATTCTAAAGAATTCTTAGATAAAGAAAAAAAAGATCTCTCACTGTATTAGTCTTGTCATCACATCCGCTCTATGTTCAGGATAGTTTGAATAGCTCAGTTGACAGTTTGGAAAAAACAGTCCCGGGAGTATTCAACCTGCTGTAATTGTGTCCTCTTTTTGTTTCCAGGATGGCAAAAACATAACTTTTCCCTCTTTTTAACAGGCAAGTGGATAAATAAGTGCTTCATGGTGCACTTGTAGCAGGACACTGAATGATGGTCAATATTACAGTTTCTCCAAACATTAATTCATCTAGTGCAGAGCCCCTGCAGTATAGCAGCCACGGGAAAGGCTTGTTTACACCTTTGAATGGTGCTTCACATACAAAATGCCCGCTAAGGGAAGTGACGGGTAATTGCACAGAGTCCCAACCAAAACCTACGACCCACCTTCCTAAGAGCATTTTTAAATACCACAGGTCAAATAGTCTTTTACAGGTACAGGCCTCCACTTGGAAACAGTTAGCTACAATTTACAACACTTGACTGAAGAAGCAAGTCAAATTAAAAGTTTGCAACTGCTTAAATTACAGTGCACTTTGACACGTGCGCTCCCATCACTCCCCTCAGTTTCCAGGCTTTGAGCTGCTTAATTGTATCATAAGAAGTATAGTGTAGTATTTTCTGAGAGGCTGCGGGATACATAATCCAGGATGCTTTCATATGAAATATGGTGAGTGCAGCAATTAAGTGGCTTTACTGCCCAGAACTGACACCTCTGTTAGCTTATAAGAGTTTTACAAGGGTGTGCCAGAAGTACCCTCCAACTCTTTTAGAGACCAACTTCTTCATCAGCAATCTGATAATAGGCGGCAGCTAAATGAGTAATGGGGAGCTGGTATTGCCATGCAAACAGACACAGACAGCGTAGCTCTGCAGATTAATGGGTGAGGTGTCTGCCGTCCCAATGCGTTCTTCTCATCATCCATCACCTTTCCCTGGCCACACGACTTAGCCAAATGTATTTGTTTTCAGCAGTGTTTCCCAAATATTACAGTAAAGACGTCATCATCATCACCATCACATCATCATCTACGATCAGTTACGCAGCTGTGTAGAGCTCCTTCCCAAAACCTTCATTATGGACCCTTTGTTTATGTCAAGAATGGCTTTGCTGATCGACAGAATTACACAATAAACCATCAAGAAAGTGATAAGATGAACACCGAGTGCTACATGTCTATAATAAAACAAATGGACTGATGATGAACCCAATTATGATCCTCTGATTTAATCATTCAGTCATTTTAATTAATTGGCTATCGCTACAACCATCATTAAGCCCAACAGATAATACCTACTTAAGTGCGTCTTCTGGTTGACGTGGGTGTCGTATTATCTTTTTTTCCTACCTGCTGAATCACAGTGGCAGATTATTAAGACAGAGCTCGCGGTCCTCAGTACTTAATTACAACGTGATACTCCAGGTTTGTGCTGCAGACAGAAAGTCAGCACAGCGTCTGCTGCTTCACGTTGTCTGTATGGAGGAGAGTAATTGTGAACAAAGTGCCAGGGGGCTGAACTCTATCAAATTTATTGACTGCCTCTCGCTGTTGCATGACAATAACCCTTCTCTGGAGTAACCCACCTGCCCGCCCTCATTGCTCTGCTGGCAGTTCTAGAGGTTAAGGCCACAACAAACCACTGATTTACTGGGCCCCAGAACAAATGGGAGCAAGCACCAAGGGGGTTTCAAAGTAGCCTGCAATATTCGATTTCTTCTGCCTCCCCGTTCCAGGCCACTGACCTTTCAGAATAAGCAGATATTCTCTAACCTCAAGGCTAAAAGCAAGGCATATGAAGTCAGCCGACTACAAGAGCCTTTAATGAGCAGATATACTGTTTGTGCGCCCCCGAGGGAAGTCACCTATAGCTAAACTAATTGTTAGGTAAATTTCCCGGATATTTTGTTTCACTTGTGCCAGCTTCGGGCAGAAATCTATCGACTTGTTCCTGCTGTAGCAAACGGTCTCTCCAGGGCTTATCAGGCGGGTGCAGATGAGGAGCACTGTGGTCTGGAGAAGGTTCTAATCTGTCTTCTCTACTGTGCTGAAGCAGATACATGCTGTCGGTTTGTGTATGATGTGTTGGGAGAGATGTGTGTATATGAGGACTACTTAAAGGGACGCCAACAGAACGTACGAGTTGGAGAGAAAGGATCTAGCCACGACACAGTCAGCAAAACTAGTTTTCATCAAAAGGCTTTCCTTTCTGTCACATATGGGCTGTTTTAGTGTTGGCAAATATTACTGTCATTTCAGAGTGGATTAAAAAAGAACCTCCTATTTCGACTTTTTCTTTGGCAATGTAAGCAGTTTTACCTTTTTATGAGTCAAATAAGGTAGAATTGGAGAAGCTGTTAAATAAACACACACATTTGGGATCGGGCACCGAAACAAATCTGTGTGAAATCTGAACTAATGACAACTTTTAAATAGCAAAACAACAGATCAGCTTTAAGTAAAAACCTCTAAATCACCTTTTAAGTGAAAGGGGTCACCGGGTGATGAAGCTGGTGCTGGTTGTTTGACTCTCACTCTGTACTCTCATTAACCCTGGTTCCAGCAGTGCAGGCAACAGTTTCCAGGTATTGAGGTCTCACAGGCCCTTTGCAGGCTGCTTGCCTAATACCAAACAACATCGAAAACACCAACTGGAGTCTGAGCATAGGAAGAGCCCCTGCAACAGAATTTGGTGAAGACCAACACTAATGTAGGGAGAGATTAAAGGAGAGACAATCAGGGGGTCAGATACTCTGTTTGTCTGAATAAAACTGTCGAGAATAAATAGTTAAACTATTAATTTCATGGTAATCGTCTTATTTTGACGGTGAAAGAGATAATCTAACCTGATGTAACCCTGTGCTGGCACTAAGTAAACCTCTAATGCTTTTAACTAAAATCAGTTAAAAATAATAATAATAATAATAATAATACTGTCCTATCATCAAATCTTGCATTTACTTGAACAGTAAATGCAGCATCCTGGCACTTACTATGAATAAAACAACTGTAAAAAACAATGTACACGATATATATGATACACATACAATGACACATGCATATGAATATCATGTGTTATTTTTATATATATCATATTGTTTCAATAGCACCAGGGTTTACTAAAATTGCAGAGATAATATTGTTATCCTTAGGTCCTACTGCAGTGACAAAATCATCTGGGGAAATCTGCAGCGCATGTAAGGAAAGGATTTTCGGGGCAGCCGTGAATGTTCACAGTCCCACAGAAGGAGCCACTGTTTGAGTTCAGTATACACCCCTGTTGTGGTTTCTTAAGGCGTCCTCAGGCTTTAAAGCTTAAAATCTATGAAAAACAATGTCTTGTTCACTTCTTACATTGTTTATTTATTACTTCATTCAGCCTTTATCTGTACCCATCTGACTTCAATCTATTCGCTTTTCCTTCCCTTCTTGTTTTAGAGAGACAATAAATACATTACAAAGCCATCAGTCAGTGCACAGTATCCATCTATGGAAAAGCTGCTTTACATGCTGCTCTATGCTTTACATCATAATGACACAATGGACTAGAAAGCTTATTCAATTTTTGTCTCTTCTCTGTCTTTGGGTTGAAGTTGGTCACTGATCGTAATGCTTTGATTAGCACCTCCCTTTAATGCATCTTTCCCTCTGTTTCCATCTCAGCCCCCCTCCCCTCCCCACCCCACAGAGTTTATTGTGGGTTTACCAGAAAAAATCAATAAAGCATCAGAGTTTTCCTCCTGACACACCAGTCAATCCATTTCATGGGACGTGCAGGCGGTCGTCATGGTTTAAAGACTCCTCATCTGCTCCTATAGTGCTCTATGTGGGAGCACTGTCATTCTTCCTAATATACTGCAGCAAAAAGCAAACCCTTGATCTCACAACTCGCTATTATTCAACTAAGCCACATACTTTTGTCCTTTACGACGCTATTAATAAAAGCTACTTTATAGAATGATTGAATAGGCCTGACAGCATATATCATTACCATTTAATTAATTACTTGTCAATCCCACCTTGTGATAATTAAAAAAGGATATCATTTGGTGTTTCACTCTTTTTCATTTGGAAATGACAGTATGCCACTCATTTTTTTCAATAAAGCCTAATTCTGATGAATTCCCAAAGGAGAGAAGTAAAGACATGATTAATAGCATGCATGACTGAGACACATAAAATTACAAAAGGGGCCGAGCAGTAGGTAGTCAGGTCTGTGTTGCTTGTGAATTATAAAAGGCTTGGGGGATGATAATATAATGACACATGTATATCATATATTATTTATAATATAAATCCACAGTGACATCAGGGTTCACTGAGAATGCAGAAATAATTTAACACAACACTAATTTTATCAGTATTACCAGAGTCGTATGATTCCCACCCTTGTGTTCATTTGACAAAGTGTCTAAAGTCTATCTTTAGACAATTTGCAGCCTGCTGCAAAAACATACATTTTATTCCAATTACTTTAGTTCAACATATGAGAAAGACAGACATAAAATAGTATTTTTGCACCAACAAGGTGATTCCTTAAGAGGTATTAGTTGGAAAGTTGCGTATGTCTCAGCATTTTCAGTTGATCCATTTACTGTTGGCTGAAACCTCATTTGAAACAGTGACAGTGGAAGGGTGGCTGTCAAGAAGCCATTCTTAAGCAAGGGCAAAAGACAGAAAAGGCTGAGGCATGCCAAATTATGCCAGAGCTGGACTCCAAATCAGTGGTAACAGATCTTACGAAGTGATGAATTTAAATTGGAAAATTCTGGTTCATATTCTGTGCAATATGTACAAAGGTGGTCATGAGAGAAGTGCAACAGTGAGAGTCTTGTTTTCAAAATTATGAACACATAAACAGGGTCATGTGGAAAGCATTTGATTGGCTACAGCTTCATGTTTTAGCATGCCAATAATCCCAAAACACATTCCTAGTGCAGTAAAAGCATACCTGGATAGAAAAACACACATTGGAAAGCTATCAGCCATGGATTGGTCTCCCCAGAGCCCGGACCGTATTGGATAGGTTAAGGCCTTTTCTGTCCTTTTCTGTAAATTTAGTTGGATTAAGACGACCACTTCCTGTATATGTATCAAAATAAATTCCAAGCAGCAACAGGGGCCGCATTATGCCAAGCAATAGGTGTCTGGCTTTTAATTTGAAACATTTGTGAAGGAAATGCTGAGTGTCACTGATTATACCTTAAGAGCAGTACCATTTTATAAATGGAAACTTCACTATGAAGTAAATCAACTGGAATTATTGAATGAACACAACTGAATGAGCATTTCTGCAAGAGAAGCGTCACAGTGCAGAGTATTAGACGACTATTGGTGTGAACTAGACACTTCCTCTTATTGTTTTTGATAAATGCAGTTTTCATCAGGACCAAATAAAAGATGATAAAACAGAGGCTACAAAATATGGCATAGAAAGTGACCAACGTTTAAGAATTTACCAGATCAGACTACCTCAGGCTGCTGAACATCATTCTATAATAACGCTTCACTGAAAAATTTCTGCTGCTGCTGCCACGCACGCCTCCATCATTGACATTTTCAAGCAACTTTCCTTCACCTCTCAAGCTGAAATCCAGGCGCTGTATCTGCACAGTATCACCACAAGTACACAGCCTGTCTCTCAGCTTGGCCGGTGGTCCTTTGTTGAGCCTGTGCAGTGGGGATTTAAAGCCAGGGGAGAAGGAAAATGCTCAATCCATATAGGAGCCTTGTAATCCTTCCACTGAACTTAAAAATCAGAGAAATTGTGGTTCCAGGGTTCTCATATTATATCAGTGATATACTCTACCTGTCCTCCTCTCATTTTTGCCATCCTGGCTCATCACACAACCTGCCCACGCTCCGTTACACCTGTCTGTCTATATGTCTGTGAGTACAAGAGTGCCTACCTTTCAGGCATGTATGAATGGCTTGATATGCATCTGTGCTTGTGTGTGTGTGTGCATGCGCATGCATGCGCGTGTGTGTCCTTTCCATCAAATGCTGGCTTCACATCCTTCACCACCCACCAAATAAGAGTGCTGATTCATTATGGCTTGATGACAGATGCTGAGAGGGAAAGAGAGACGCGGTGGATATTGGAGAGGTGAGAGCGGTAAAACAAACAGCCAAATAGAAGGTGGAAGCGAGCGTGTGATAGAAGGGTAAGAGGTAAATGGATGAATAAGAGAAAACAGGAAGACAGTGATAAAGAGTGAAGAGAGGAGGGAGAATGTGAGAAAGGCAGCGACAGATGGAAGCTGAAACAAAGAAAAGTGCTTGCAAGTACTCCCTCCCCAAATTGATTCTGACTGTCGGCCAGGGCGCCTGATGGATATCTGAGCCTTGATTGGAATTTACATGCCAGACACAACCCTCCTCCTCGCATCCCCAGCACACCTAATAACCCGCTGCGCTCTCAACCTGCTTTGAGTGATAAGCCCAATGAGAAAGTGCTGGCATATTTAGCCCTAACAATGGCACACCGAAGAGTTTTGGAGGCCTGGAGAGGGATGCATTGTTTATGAGAGGGAGTATCGTTTCAACAGTTGATTAATGGCAGGGAAGCTATCGTCAGCTGCCATCGCGCCGCAGGGGCACGCCGGGCCCAAATTGGATGAGCGCAAAGGAAGAAGCAAGGTGTTCAATTGCTAGACGAAGCGGAACTATCACATCAAGATATTTTTGCTTTGGCACAGCGTTCGCTTTGCAAGCCTGCACACCTCTGTTTGCCGGTGTTGGAAATGGGAACTCTGAACAGCAACAGCAGTCCTGGTGATCCACTGCCATTTCTCAACTCTACACATCAGCAAGAGTAAATAGACAACATTACTTCATAAGGCTCCAATGGAATATGACCTGAATATAAAACACTCATAAATATTTCAGATGTAGAGGGATTACCGAAAGTGGATTTTCCCATAAAAGCTCAAACAAGTGTAACTCTGTGTTTTCCAGGTTTTGCTTACATTTACGTTCACATTATCAGAGCGCAACCGCCGAACCATTTGCACTTTATCACACACACTCACTCCTCCGTGTCCCAGTGGAAGCCGAAGAGTGTCTGCTACCGGCAATAAAACTTGCGACCAACTAAGTGGCAGGTCCAATGAATTCTTTCCAGTGCTTTAAGCGTAGAGCTTCTTCCGTGTGTCCCCAGTAGAACATGAAGATAAACGACAGTATCCAAAATCTCTTGCATACAGTATATCCATTAAAAGTCATGACAGCGGGGAATTATGGTCATCGCAGCCATGGAATACAGATCAGTGATTATGCACAAGAGCCTAAGGTTTTTGCAGAGTCATGAGATGGTTCTTCAATTAAAGGCACTGAAAGAAGACCTTGAATAGTGATCGTGCTGTCACACCTAAGGATATTATTTTGTTCATCTCTCTCAGTTGGCCTTGTTACAGTTGAAAAACGTTGCCACAGCTACAGCTGAGCAACAATTTATTTAAAATACTCAAGAGAATTGTTGCTTTTTTCACGACGTTGGTATTGTTATGCCAAAGCAGGAAAGTTACAATTGAGCAATAGAGTTGCAACTGAGTCTTTCTGTACTTGCCAATGTTGCCTGTGCGTATGTGGAGCCGGCCTCTGACAATGGTGTGAACCGTCATGGGGCTGGAGGCAGAGTGTCGACCCAGGTCTGGGTTTGTCAGTAAGGTATCCTCTCCTACGTAGTCAGTGGTCAGTACCTCCACCTCGTGAAGCGCCTGTACTGCCGATTTACACTGACGCAACATGTACTAGGGATTTAAAAAAAAACAAAAACTCAACATGAGAAACATTGGTAACACCTTACAATTACTACACTATTAAATATTAGTAAGGTACTCATTCATCATTTAGAAAACATTACTCCTAACTGCTCTAAATGGTTATTTCTGGATTAATAAATTGATAAAACATGTTTAATGACAATATTTTCAAACTTTATAAATAATGGGAATCCATTATTTATAAAGTATTGCATTAAGTGCAAACCAATTATTTATGATCTCTTAATGAGTCATGGTGACTTTTAGAAAGTGTAACATAAGTATTAACAAAGACTTTAGAGGCTTATTTGTACATATAACAATTATGATACTCATTTATCATAATTGTTGTGGGAATAATCAGTGACAATACCAATGCAGAAGTCTTTGTTTCCTGTTCTCAGTTGACAGGGGGGCATACGGTGTGGTCTGAACTTGCTGTCTTTCTTGTATTTCTCATTAACTCCAGAAGTTTTTGGAAAATATCAGGTGAGCTGAAGTCCAGTGTTGTAGTTCTAAACCATAATAGTCACATTATGATCACAGGTTTGACCTCACAGGCTTTTACCTTGAGTTCGATTGCAGTAGAACCTATCAGGAGCAAGGAGTCACTGTCCCAGATGTCAATATGCATGGCGTGGAGGGCCAGGTAGCGAAGAAACCAGCGCTTCTCCCCTGGCTTCAGGAAACTATCATCTACTCTGAACTGCAGCTGCAGACCTGGAGAGCCTGAAGAAGGAGAGAGAGGACTTCAAATAAAAGAAAGCATTAATGTTAACCTAATATGGATGTGAACGTCTGAATTACAGAAAAGACAAAATGACAACAAATATCACTGCCCAAATATAACTGGACACCAGTTTATTTTTAACACAGTCAAGAAACAACAGCCTGACATTACTGAATGTATCCCATGGAGTAAACAAACTACTGCAACAATCAAACATGTTCAGGTGATGTACTGGATTAAATACACTACTGTGCAAAAGTCTTCAGTCAACTGATTTGTTTGTTAAGTCACTAAAGAGTGGCTAACAATCATTTGTGCATAAATAATGCACCTAACTCAAGGGATGAACCAATATTGTGTCTAAGACTGATCACTCATCATCTACTGCTCTTCTGGAGTGATGAATCCCAATCTGAAACTTCTGGTTAAAATCGTTTTCAGTATGTACACAGTAGGTCAAGAGAAAGCTACAACAATGAGTGTCTACAGCCATCTGTAAAACATGGTGGAGGCTCTGTCATAGCTTGGGGCTGCATTGTAGCCAGTGGTATTTGGAGATCTTATCAAAATTAATGGATTTATGAACACAGAAAAAATACCACCAGATTTTGATCTTCCATGCAATACCATCAGGAAAGCATCTGAATGGCAACAGCTTCATTTTTAAGCATAACAATTATCCGAACACACTGCCAGTGCACTAAAAGCATACCTGTATAGAAAATCACAGAGTGTAACACTATCAGCCATGGATTGGGCTCCACAGAGCCCAGATGTCAACATTTCTGAAGCAGTGTGGGATCATCTTGACAGAGAACAGAACAAAAGGCAGCCAAGATCCAAAGAAGAGCTTTGAATGTCTTTCAAGAAGCCTGGAGAACTATTCCTGAAGATACTTGAAGACATTGCAAAAAAGCTGTCTAAGACGGTTCAGACTGTGCTAAAGAATAAAGGTGGTCATATCAAATTATGATTTTCAAGTTTGTATTATACTCTTTTTTTGCTCTTATTTACTGTATTTTCATGTCTGTTGGCACACGTTTCAATACATGGCTGCACCTATTACCCATTTTCCTTTGGAAAGATGAAGAAAGAATGGTAGCTTAAGTCTTGCTATTCTGTGTCTCTTCTTATAGTGCTGTAATTACGGTTGTGTAACTGCCATCAGTAAAGGTATGAAGCATAGCACTAACCTGTGTTATTACTTTGCCACATTTTACTGTGAGATACAGAGAAAACAGAGACTGACTGATTAAAACATTGTCAAATAGCTCAGCTAATGATCACAAATCCCAGTTGATTCAGGACTGGTTAAATTTAACTTCTGAAGAAACAATCAACCACTCAGAGCTGTATTGAGGCAGGAGACATCATCCCACCCTAGATGAGATTGTGGCAGCTATATAATAATAATAATAAGCATGATTTTCAATTTTTCAGAAAACCTTTTGTAGGTAACTGCTCTAGCTTACTGTTTCTGCACCTACTGTATCAAAAGAAAATCATGTCAGTAGGAATGATTCACCCCTCACTGACTGAAATAGTTTGC
This sequence comes from Rhamphochromis longiceps, assembly GCF_057381845.1. Classification (NCBI taxonomy): domain Eukaryota; kingdom Metazoa; phylum Chordata; class Actinopteri; order Cichliformes; family Cichlidae; genus Rhamphochromis; species Rhamphochromis longiceps. The sequence continues at coordinate 9,614,271 of NC_140576.1, read as the reverse complement.
AGCAACATCAACAGTAGGATGTCCAGACAGCTGTTAAAAACTCATAAAATCCGATTCTTTGGGGGCTTGACCCATACTTGGGTGTCAAGGTCTAGATATCTTTGTCGATTACATGAACTTGCATGAACTTGGCGAAAAGCTTTTCTCTAAGCTTTTCACCAAGTTGACGGATCTAGGACTCAGCTCATCACTGTGTCAGTGGATCCTCAACTTCCTCACAGACAGACCCCAATCAGTGAGGGTGGGAAAACAAGTCTCCCCCTCCATCTCACTCAGCACTGGAGTGCCTCAGGGCTGTGTTTTAAGCCCCCTGCTGTACTCACTGTACACTTAGGACTGTGTAGCCACATCAGACACCACCTCCATTGTCAAGTTTGCTGACGACACTGCTGTTGTGGGCCTGATCTCCGACAACATCGAGACGGCCTACCTGGAGGAGATTAGGAACCTGGAGACCTGGTGCCAGGAGAATAACCTGCTCCTAAACATCAGCAAGACTAAGGAGCTGATTGTGGACTTCACTACAAAGCAGGCGAGGAATTACAAACCCCTCATCATCAGTGGCACACCAGTGGAGAGAGTGGACAGTTTCCGATACCTGGGTGTCCACATCACTCAGGACCTGTCATGGTCCTGCCACATCAACTCCCTGGTTAAGAAAGCCCGTCAGCGTCTCTTCTTCCTCAGAAGACTTAGAGACTTCCTTCTGCCACTGAAGGTGCTCAAGAACTTCTACTCCTGCACCATCGAGAGCGTCCTGACGGCAAACATCTGCACCTGGTTTGGGAACAGCACCAAGCAGGACAGACGAGATCTGCAAAGAGTGGTGCGCTCAGCCGAACGCATCATTCAATCAGAGCTCCCTGACCTGCTGTCCATCTACACCAAGCGGTGCAAGTCCAAAGCTAGGAAGATTATGATGGACCTCTCCCATCCCAACAATGGACTCTTCTCACTGTTGAGGTCTGGGAAGCGCTTCTGCTCCCTTAAGGCCAAAACAGAGAGAATGAGGAGGAGCTTCTTCCCCCAGGCTATTCGGGCCCTGAACCAGGTGTAGGACTGGACTCTCCCAAACACGTCACTATAAGACTGGACTCTCACACACGTCACCACACGCACCACCACACATTTCCTATAATCCTATAATTCCTATAATTTATAATCTTTATAATCTCTTCTGCTATTTGCACATTCTTTACTGTAAATTCCTAAGTTAAATTGTAAATTTTGTAGTAACCTGTAAATAGTAAATATTGTAAAACTTTTTTTTCTGTCATTTAATGGTCGGGCATTGTACAGCAACAAGCATTTCACCCCCATGTCATACTGTGTATGGTTGTGTGTGTGTGACAAATAAAATTTGAATTTGAATTTGAAATCTGACTTTTGTCAAGTCAGTCTGAGGAAAAAGTCACCAATCTGATTATGTTAGCCGTTCCTTCTAGCCAGATGGCTTTAAATATAGAGAAGAGTCATAATATCTGGAATCAGCTGCCAACCTTGTGGGCATTTCTAAACTGGTGCACTAGCCATCTACTGGGAGTCATTAGGTCTGATGACTGCACAGAATCAGAGTGAAATGCCCAGGGAGTATAAAGCTATTTCACAAAATCAGAAGCTCTCCAGGGTTCCCATAATTCAAGACGATAATGGTGCCTAACTGCCAAAAAAACCTCAAGAGTAATTTTATGAACAGTGGGATAAAGTCATGGCTTAATCAGCACATTCACAATCGTCACTTTCCAACCTTTAAAAGGACTAATCACTCAAACAAAAGGTTTTCCACTTTAGACAAAATACTGAACACACAGTAAGATAACAGACGCTGTTTTGAGAACTACAGCAAGCCCTTAAACATCACTAAATGTTGCATATTAAACAGCAGTTTAGACTACATGCAGGGACGCACGCATAAGAAATTATTTTTGATTAAATCGGTTTATGGTAAAAGCCAAGAACCAGTCTGAGAACGTAAACTGAATACTTTGTGTGATACACCCTGCTGAAAAGTGAATCTTCCTCTACGTCCAAATCATCCCTACACCGGTGTGTTAAAATGTGTGAGTATGGGGTCTGCGTGCCAACCTTATTCCCAGAATTCTCTTCCATGGAATCCATGTAAGTCTGTATCAAAGCCCCACGCTGTCTTTATTCCCATAAGTTGAATGTGCAGAGAATCAGTCGACTGGATAGAAGTGGAGTAATGAGGACCTTTGGTGACAGCCCCGCTGTGTCTAAGAGACCAGCATGCCCCTCTGAATCTTTCCACACATGAAATGAAGGGAAAACTTTTTTTCTTTGCACATTTTCTTTCTTTTTTCCTTATTTCTCTCTCTCTCTCTCACACACACACACACACACACACACACACACACACACACACACACACACACACACACACACACACACACACACACACACTTCTTTAGTGTCAGTATTCCCATGAAGCATGCATGCAGAAATAGCCTTTTCTGAGGCTAACAGACAGGGTTCTTAAAGGTCCAAAAAGACTGGTTTATTTAAGACAAATACCTGTAATTACATGTTGGCCTCCAAGATAGCTGGATCTAAGCTCAAAGAGGCAATTAAATCCAGTTCTTTTTGAATCAGCTACTTGGGTGATTTAGATTTTTACAATCTGATGACCTCCAAAATAAAAAAAACAGTGACCCACTTTATCTTTTAATATTTTTTTCCTTTCACAAGCTTTCATTCACATCAAGGGATCTAATTTACAAGAAATTCTCCTGGGTGTTGGAAACAAAGATATCATCTTATTAACATATGAAACTTTGTCCCTACGTAACAAAACAAAAAAACTAGCCTAAAACCCAATGTTAATTCAGCACCACTTCCTGCCATAAAGGACATCTACAGGAAGCGGTGTCTGAAAAGGGCTGGGAAAATCATCAAAGACCCCAGTCACCCATCACATGGACTCTTCACCCTCCTGCCCTCTGGGAGGCGCTACAGGAGCCTCCAGACTAAGACCACCAGGTACCGGAACAGCTTCTTCCCCACAGCTGTCAGACTCCTGAACTCTGCCTCACATTAGACACATGGACTGGAGATACAACCACCTACACACACACACACAATGGACAACTGTACCCTCATAAACACAATAATAACATGGACTGAACCACCACTCACAACCACTAGCACTTTATATAGCCTCTGTAGAAATTATTCACATATCTCACTTATCTTAACTGCACTACTGTATAATTCTGTGTAAATAATCATTCTGTACAATACTATAATTTTTAATTCTACAACTGTTTATAACTTGCATAGTTCACATTTCTGTATAGCTGTATATCTCATATTTCTGTATAGTTGTTTTATTTCATATTCTGTATAGTTTTTCATATTTATATCCTGTTCATAGCCTGTACATAGCTTGTACTCACTACAGCCTGTATATACTTATAGTTATAGCATATTCATAACATACCGTGTACATTATAACATACCATAATAGACCCATTTCTGTAATATACTTACATATCTATATTATTGCTAATATATATTTGTAATATATCTATATCATGGCTAAAGCACTTCTGGATGGATGCAACCAAGGCATTTCGTTGCCTTGTACCTGTGACATGTGCAATGACAATAAAGTTGAATTGGGGCAGCCAATAAAAGAAACTGGGCTTAATGGGAGCTAACAGTCAGTGAATGAACTGAGGCTGCACCAAGGAACAGTGTAATGTAAGTGAGGATTATACAGAAGAAAGTGTCCTGATGCATGCTCAATCTTTCAGGTAAGGAAATTCTGTTCATCTGGATGTCAGTGGGTTCAGTACATTTGCATAATTACTGAAACTAGCACCACTGTCAAACAATGGGCTATGAGGTCAGCTTCTTGATGATTAATATGCAAGTTGTCATGACCATTGGTCAACAAAGTGGGGAACCCATGACACACCTATGTTTCTGCCTGTAGTACTGACCCTTGTATGTGAAACAGTTCCAAGAGCAAACACAGTTGGTCAGTGCTGAGAGTTTCAGTTCAGTTTCAGTTTCAGTTTTACTTCTATAGCACATACGGAGGCCATCCTGATGTGCGTTCTCAGAAATGTAACAAGAAATCATTCTCCCGCCTGGGTCGGTCTGCTTTTATGCACAGCACTGTGCTGTAGTCAAGCAATGCCACTTCCTCACATACACAGTGACAATGGAAGATCTGTGCTGAGAGTCAAGGAAGGTGTGAATGTCTTTTATATTTGCAGGTCAGTCAATGTGTGGGATATTTTGTATAGGTACGGCAGGCATTTCTGAAAGTTGTAACACAGAGGTTTGGCCTGACTTGGATCTGAGCAACTCTGAGTGAGCAAATGCAAATGTGCCAGGCCTCAAGGATAATGGGTGGTTTGCACAACAAAAGCTGGAGGAGAAACGAGCTGACGACCTGTGAAAATCTCAGCAGGGGTGCTTAACACCTCGGGACTTGCACCAGAAAATAAAAACCCAGTAATTCTAGGGGGTGTTGGGTTTAGGGAAGTTAAGCAAATTTGCGCAGGTTTAGTAAATCTAGTGTTAAAAGACCCAGGTACATCAAAGTGCTTCACAGATGAGCCGCATTTGCGGGTTTACAACAATAAAGTAGCAAAGAAAATACACCCCCTGTAAATAGGTTGAGGAAGATTACAGTGAATGTCTTACAGACTTCTGCTCAGATCTCTAAAAAGAGATTTCAAAATTAAAAAGAAAAACGAGTACCAAGTAGGACACGGGTGTCAAATTCACTTTCGCTAACGTAAGGGTCACACCAAGGGTCAGACATATAGCTTATTAACAGGATTTCATTTGATTGGGAAATTATGCATCTTGTAGCCTATTTGTGTATAGTTTGGTTTGTATAAAGCAGGAGTGTATAACATAAGGCGCAGGTGCCAGAACTGGCCCAGTGAAGACTCTGATCTGGCCCATGGAAAGGAAAATGTGGAGGACTTAAATTTGGTACTTTTAACTATATTTTTTATTACATTTTACAGCCTACTCCTTCCTACTCGACCCTCTCCAAAAAAACACACCACAGTATTTAAATTATAGAATTCTGTTATTTCACACATTTACTTCTTAAAATTAAGCCCAAAGAGTCATGCTGACAGATTTCCTTCATTTAATTTAGCAACATTTCTCAAACATACTGTTAAAATTGTGTTATTTTGTCTTATATAAAGATCGTGTCATTGATTAAATGTGTAGTTAAAATGTGTTACATTGACAGAAAGTTGAGTGTTACTGGTCCAGCCCACATAAGATGAAAGTGGTCCCACAATGTAAAATGAGTTTGATGTGCCTGGCATAGAGGATTAAGCCAGAAAACAAAAGTTTCTTAACCATGACAGCATTTTATCAAGAAAAAATATTGCATTCTGATTACAATTCAAACAAATTATAACAAATTGACTTAGAAGCCTGTATTTACAGTTGATGTAAAAGCTTAGAACAATGGCGAATATTTTATTTTAACAAGTCTCATATAGGCTGTTTTGCAGGCCTGAACATCAGAGCTCAGTAACTGTCTCATTAAAAACATAAGGCAAGGAAAACAGCTTTTACCGTACAGCCGAGCTTCTGCCATGAAGCTGGCTGCTGATACAAAACCGATACCGTTGCATCTCCATCACTTTGAGTTTGGCCTTGAAGGAACACACAGTTGCACAGCTTTTTTTTTTTGTTCAGGGACTTTCCAAAGCCTTTGTTCCTTGTCCATGACTCCATACCTTTACTGGTATGTGGATTCAGACAACAAATTAAGTTCTTTGAAAACAGAAATTGCCTCTTTACACTCGGTGAAGGCATAGTTTATTCAGTCTCCTACCACAGCTGAAATGGTCTGCCTTAAGAACTAACTTTCCTGTTTGTTGCATCCAGTTTTAGCACGTGTGTGAGGTGCACACTGCTTTGCAGATGACTTCTACAACCGAGTAGGTCAAATTGAAATTTATTTAAGAACCTAAAGCGATATGCAGGCTGGATTAACATTTGTGAAGGGCCAACTTTTTCCTGTGGGCCATGACTTGGACACACTGTAGATTATAGAAAAATCTCCAATTCACGTAACTTACATGACAGTTACAACTTTAGATTTTTACTAAGAGGGCATCACAGGCTTGTCTGTATACAAAAGAAACAGGCGAAGAGAGAGGGAAGAGAAAGACCACGGCACTCGTGATATAGTCTTTTCAGAACTCTTTCTCCTTTAACCTACACCTCCTCCTCCTTCACCAATCCCTCCTCCCTCCATCTCCCCAACCACCCGCCAACTCTTTCCACTTGGACCATTAATTCTCTCAGCATGCTCTAGGGTTGTGTGCTGTGGACGTGTGGCAATGAGAGCACAGAAGGAGAGCGAGAGAAGGAGACAGAATGTGCTGTGTGTTTGTGCTCACAAGTGGGGAGGAACTGACAGATCTGGCCCAAGGGTTGCACGGGGTCGCGTGTATGTGCGGCTCGACCTGCAGACAAGGGGCAGCACCCAACATACCTCCCCCTAACCTGGACGGGCGGGCACTTGGTATGTTTACAGCAGGTTGGGCAGCCTGAACACCCAGGGAGGGATCAACAATTCACAAAAACACTGTGAGGGCTGCATGCAAAGAAAACAAAGAGAAAGCACAGAGTGTACTGATAGATGTGGAAAGGACTGATGAGAACCGTAGATCAACAATTACCAATATGTCTGCCTTTTTGTTAGAAAGAAAGAAAGAAAGAAAGAAAGAAAGAAAGAAAGAACGAACGAACGAATGAAAGAAAAGATCACACCGGCCACTAAGGGCTTCTTATTGCAATGTCTGGATTATTATGTACTTGATTAATAATCCACACCATTTTTAGATCAATACATTTGTATGGAAAGCAGCCCACACGCTGAGATAACAGTCATTTTCAGCAAATGTCTAACTATATATTAATGCAAATGTGACACAGTGGACAAGGAACTCTGACTCTTGTTTGTTGGGAGTCAGTGTGGGTGTAAAGTGATGATGTTTCACAGCCCCAAGTCGGCAGAGAACAGAAACATGCAACAGAATAATGGACTTTTCTAAAGGTTTCTCTCTAGAACGAACTAAACCGCTCCATCACTTTTGATATGCACATTCAAACCGTGTAACGCTGTATCTGATGAGAAAACGATGTGTTGTTTAGAAGGGCTTCAACACATAAACACAATACATAAACATGTATTTATGTATTGTATTTATTCTATTGGTGCTGTGTTGGTGTTTTTTTTTTTTTTTTTTGGTTTAATCTTAATGAGCAATACATGTGCAAAAGAGAAGGAAAAAAAGGAGAAAAAACCTCAGACACGTCAATCAAACGCACTCCCGAGAAGAATTCTAATCAGGAAGCAAATAAAAACAGCAGTGTGGGTGGACTCTGGCTGTGTGGGGATCTGGGATTATCCCTGGTAGATATTTGCTAAGAAAAAAATAAAAAATAACACACTTCACATATTGATTTGTTGCTGCTACTATCTGTTCAGATTCTCCACCGCTGTGTCCCACTGCTGACTTTAATATTGTCTCTTTTTGAAGCCTCAAATTACTAATTAACACAAAGACAGATGATTGCAATTTCATTTGCTCTTTGTACTTTAATTTGTAACAGCTACACGTTAACCATTTCAATTACTTGCAAATTGAAAAAAAAGGGAAAAAAAACAATAAATAAGAGAAATCAGCCGTTGAGGCAGAACACTGTAGTTTCTGCTTCAGTTATCTTCCATAAGGTAAACATCAAGACACCCAACTGTGCCTCATTTCCCTCTCAGTCTTTGAGTGTTCAGTTGCACCACAATAACTTGGTCTGTATATCATAAAATGCCTGGAAGACACATAGATTTCTCTGTGCACTGACTCTCTACACAAAGAAATCTGGGTGTGTGGTTTTGAATTTTGCTCCCAGGCTTCGTATTCATCATTTCCCATGTAGAAAGCTGATCACATGGCAGAAAGATAAGCCCAATACCAAAATGGATTCTAAAACACAATCACATGAGGTATGTATCATATTGTTACAGCCACACTGGTTTAAGTGGTTTACAGCAGCAGTCCCCAACCCCCGGGCCTCGGACTGGTACCGGTCCGTGAGTCGTTTGGTACCGGGCCGCGAGAGTTGAGGCTCAGGTGTGAAATGTATGGTTTTCAGGGTTTTTAGCGGTTTTCAGCGTTATTTTGTTATCGTTTTTATCTTTAACTCGGTCTTCCTGGGTCTTTTCACGTGTGAATGAATAAATCTTCTTTTTTTCGGTACTGGTACTAGTTTTATTTTGTTGTACTTTTCCGCAACACCTTAAAGGCCGGTCCGTGAAAATATTGTCGGGCATAAACCGGTCCGTGGCGCAAAAAAGGTTGGGGACCGCTGGTTTACAGCATGTGAAGATTTACACTCAACCTGATCAGGTGTCCTCTTCAAGCTAATTTTACAGCAGGATTGGAAGAAACTTTGCGAGACCTAATGATTTCATTAAGCGACTGCTTAAGCAGGGTTTAGGAATTCATTCGGCTCTTGGGAAACTTCCACCCAGTAGGACACAGAATCACAAAGCTGAATAACCATAGCAGCTTTGAAGCTCAAAGTCAGTTTCCATATTCTCTCTAAAACTCCCATCTCTGACTCTTACCGTTTCTTGCACACACACACGCACATAGGAAGCTCAAACCAGAGAGCAGATACCAAATCACTGATCTCGTACAATACTTGGATCGTTCACATCTTTATAAATCACTTAAAGAGTGCTTTCAAGATTTTACATTTGGACTAATTTGTGCAGTATAGCTAGAAATTAAAAACATTATTGAAAAACAGTGATTAAACTGTCTTCTTTAATCTGTAGTAGTAAAATATATATAGCACTCCCTCTGTCACTGAACTGCAATAGCAATAGTAATTTCTATCCAATGATGCAATGCAGTAAACTAAGCAAATGCAACTTTAAATGTAAATAATAACGTTTTACAACTTGTAACAGGTCAAAGAAAAGTCCATACCATAAAACACATGACGCAGACACTCCCCCAGAGAAACTATCCATCCGTTCTCTGCCAGGCTCTCTCTTTGCCATAGTGAAAGAGAAACTGACAACCAGCTTTTCATCTATGTTGTACTACACTGAACTGTGGCCAGGCGGTCTCCACCATCCCCTGACCTTCCATCACACACATTAAGGCCAAAAGGTGGGAAGGTGGTGCCTCATACAGTAGCTGCTTCCTCACTAAATGTTTTTATTATACCAGGAGAGACGGTTCTAGCACAAGTTGAGGTGTATTTAGCTATCAGGATAAAAGCAAGAAAACATTCTGTGTGTGTCTGTATGTATGCAATGACTTTTTCTGATCACAATCGAATCCTGCCAACATGTTGATATTCAGGTATGGACACGTTAAAGAGATACATTTTGACAGCAGGGCAAAAAACCCATCAACTTTTCAAAGTAAGTGTCAGAGAGCGTTAAAGTACAATGTGTGAACTGTAGCGCTTTGCAATCATGCTGAATAGAGTGCAGAGGACATCATAAAACAAACAAACAAAACATGACCGTGAATTTTATATTTGACACGGCCACACTGAACAGCCACCTAAGCAGTGAACGACTGAAGCAAGAAATAGATATTTCCTCAGGAAATGAAGGTTCAAAGAATGAGAATAAAATAGGAACTTTTTTTCAATTGACTCAATCATGCTTTACAGAAGAGTTTCAATAATAATAGAGCTACTGAAATACACTGAATTAAGTTGAAACAATCTTATGCAACAAGATGTCACTGACCCACTGTATCAATGCTTTTGAAGGAGAAAGTGTAGTTACGCTGCTGAAGGTCTGCAACTATTCATTACTGCAGTAAACTGAGATTCCTTACAAAAGCTCAAGCTTTAAATGTTACAGTATCACCTAGACTGGAGAAAATTACTACAGAATTATTACTGTGGCAGTACAAAACAAGCCGGAAATATAAGACTGACACAGTAAAACAAATTTATGGAGATTGTGTCTCCCAGCAGATAGAAAGCAACATTCCACTCTCATTTTAACTTTACCACCAACTATCCTGTGAAGCTCCTGTGAAAACTATGTCTTACACCTTAGTCATTAGATTCATTTTTAGGAATAAAACAGTACTAACTATATCCTTTGGCAGTAAAATGAGCAGCATATCAAATGTTTCTTAAAAAAAAAAGATTGCTTTAAATCAGTTGGATCATAAGATGCACGGGATGAAATCAAGTGGAATGAATCCACAAAGAGGAAAGAAAAATACCCTCTCGTTAGGTTCACTTGATGGCAGCAGTAACAAAGCAGACTAAGTAAGGCTATAGAAACAAAACTCCAGGGTTTAGTAAATCAAGTTTTCCTTTCAGATTCACCTCCCTCGCACTCTCTGTTTAGCTTATATTACTTTTGATACACAAATTCTCTTGTAGTGACATTAAATATGTTCAAAATTCCATTAATATTGAACAGAATCACCAATTTAACCCAATACAAAAAAAATATCCGGTTCATTTGGGTCATTGTGTGCTCAGCTTGCGTTAGTCTTTTAGCTAATGATACCCTAAGTTATAATCTGCTATTTGAGCTAGCCAACTGAAATTACATCATCACAGAAAGGGAAAACTTTTAATTGTACATAAACAGTTTTTGTGGTTCTGCAAATAAAGCATGCAGGCACATGAGGCAGATTTTGACATTTGTGGAAACAAGCTGTGAATGGACTAACCGCCGGTGGTGATAAGCTAAGCATTTTATTCTTCAAATAAGAAAGGAAAGCTTTAGTAGTTCAACAGCTGTCTGGAAATAGGTGAAAAGGCTCCCAGCAATACAATATCTGGAAGGATTTGTCTTGATGTAGCACGGCTTTGTGGAAGTGCATTCCGGATGCTATAGGCTGAGAGAGATGCAGAGACAGTCGGAGAAATATTGACAGAGTTAGACTGAAGTGTGTGTCTGGGGAATAGAGAATACGGGTGGGCGTAGGAATGGGGTGGGGGGGTGTTGTTTGTGCGCTCAATATCACGCTCTGTCAGAAGCTGTAATATCTCTTCCATTTCATTAGTTGCTACATGAATAGACCTGACATCAATCAGCGCCCGCTTGGCTGATTGAAAGAGAAGTGCCTCAGCATCAGAGAACATCATGGAGCATCATGGAATGAGCTTGCAGTTTGTAGGAAGTGATTGTACAATGTTAACCTGGAGAGCAGTACAATGAATCTCAGCCTGGCATAAACTCTGAATCTGGAACAGATATACGCCTCGTACACTTTTTATAATCAACGGCAGAGTCTCACACACAAGTGTGGCAATTTTCTAAAGCATGTAATATGCAGTTATCTTCTGATAAATCTATCGCTTAGGGGACACAAAGGCAACACATAACCATTATATAATATTTTAAAAAAAATGGAATGAACAATATTTTTTTAAGCTGCGAATTCTTACCAGTGTTAACTGTGCCATCTTTGTTAATGGAGGCGAGGACACAGGGAAGTGGATTGCTAGCTTTGTGCTGAACCTTGTCACCAGTCAGCAACTTGAGCCGCTGTGATGTGACTGGTGGAAAGCGATAGAACTGGAAGGTGAAGTAGATGTTTTCAGGCCAATCGGGACCAACACCCGGTGCTGCTATTCTGTGAAAAGACAGCAGGAGATGATTGTTATTATGTAAAAATAATGATTACAATGATAATGACCGTATAAGAATACAGTGTAAATAAATTAGCATACAAAGAAATCGAAATCTGTTATATTTAGAAAATAATTTTTTTCCCCAGAATCTTTTCAAATGTTTAAAAAATGAATATTCTGCACATCTTATAGGAGTCGTTTAACTTTGTAGCTGCTTAAAAGTGAAAACTTCAAAACCAAAAAGAGGATAAGAGCTTAACTTTAAAGTTGCTAAGAAAACTGGACTGCTGACTAAGTGGGTACAAATTCACAATTCATTTTTAAAAAATGAAACGCAGCAAGAGAACGTGTTATGAGATCTGTGGACGAGAGAAAAGTGTATAAATATATATAAATATCTAGGTTATCTATTGCCACAAATAGAATACTTTTCTTGTGTTTGTTTACTGGGACTCCTGTTTAGAAAAAGTAATCTTTGGGGCTATGAGAACCTCCTCCTTGTGTGCTGTGTACTGCTTTTCACACAAACGCCACCCTCTGAGTGTGATTTCATGCACACATACGCATTTCTAATCCCACACTTGAAACTGCAGTTAGCCCACATAAAGTCCCTGTGAGCCTGCAAGCACCCGATTTCAGCGCCAAGCACATTTAAAACAGAGCAAGTTTCAGGATGAGCTTCTTGCTTCCATATGATGAATAAATTATCAACCAGTCAATGAGTATTGAGGAAAAAGAAAAAGCATTTTAAAAACAAGCAGGGAGTGCTGTGAGGGCCCCCTCATGACCACAGACTGCCGAAGCCGTAGATTTCAAAGTGGAAACTAATAAGAGCGGCGTATGACCTCCCAGTCAATCACAAGCTCTGGTGTCCCACTGTTAAAGACGATGCCATGCTCCATCTTCAAAGAGGAGCCAGCATTAATATTCATTCAGTAAACAGACAAGATTGATAATTATGGCGCCCGGGTGAGAGGTGGAAATTACACTGCCTATTCACAGGCTCCCTGCCTGTCTAAATGGTACTGCTGCCGCTGGCGGAAGCCCAGTCTGCCATACCTGTTTGTCATAATTTTGAGGTAACTCAGCCTTACCTCACTCTACAACGACCAACAGAGATTCAAAATTTATGTTCCAGTTTGAGGCTTTAGTTTCCACTTCAGGCTGCCCTAAGATGGTGATGAAAAAGATCCAGAGGGACTGAACAGGCTTTCATAGCATCACAACATAAACACTTAAGTAAATTTATACACTCAGACATTTATATGTTTTCTTGTACTATCCAACTGATAATGTGATAGTGTTTCAGCTTGCACCCATGGTGTATAATTTGCAATAAAACAAGGGCTGACTATAACCTTCCTTCCCAATTGCTACCACAAAGAGTGATTTATCTGTCGGCTTTTACATTTAGGTCCACGAGTATTTGTAGTTTTGTCTCTGTACATGACCACAGAGGACTTTAGATAAAACAATCAAGACGTGATTTAAGTGCGGAGCTTCAGCTTTATTACCTTCATTTTTATACAGCTTCCCACTTTCAGAGGCCCAAAAGTATGTGAATAAACTAAAATCGTTTTAAATGCAAGGACTGATTTTAATACTTTGATGAAAATAATTTGCAGTCAATGACTCTCTGATGTCTAGAACCCGTGGACATCACCAGATGCCGTGTTTTCTCTTTTGAGATTCTCTGTGATGCATTTACTGCAGTCACCTTCAGTTGCTACTGGTTTGTCAGTCTCTGTGTCTCTTTTGGATTCTCTGTTGGGTTGAGACCAGGTGACTATCTTGGCCACTGAAGAATGTCCAACTTTTGTCCCTTCAGAAACTCTTGAGTTGCTTTTACAGTATGATTTGGTCATTATCTGTACACGGTGTGTAGAGCTGCCCTATCAGTTTTACACCGTTTGACAGAATGTGAGCAGAGAGTATATCACAATTCAACCTGGTACTTCTATCAGCATTCACATCATCAAACACTAGTGAACCAGTTCCACTGACAGCAATACATGGCCTTGTCAGAACATTGCCTCCACCATGTTTGACAGATGATGAGGTAGGCTTCAGATCATGAGTTGTTCCTTTCCTTCTCTATACGTTTCTCTTCCCATCATTCTGGTACAGCTAATTTGGCCTTCTTGGTCTTGTGTGTAACCAGTGGTTTGCATGTTGTTGTTAACACTCTGTATTTCCATTCGTGATGGTGTCTCTTGAGCTTGACAGTGATACACCTGCCTCCTCAAGAGTGTTGCTGGCTTGGGTAGATATTGTGAAAGGTTTTTCATAACAACTTCTGTCATCTTTCACTTTGACCATTTTCCATGGTCTTCTAGTCTTTTCACTGTTGCTGAGTTGGCCAATGCATTCCTCCCTTTACAAATGTACCAGACTTTTAATTTGGCCACTCCTGACATTACTGCTGTCTCTCTGATGCATTTTTGGTTTTTCAGCCTAATGATGCCTCCTAGACTTGTTTCAGTATCTCTTTGAACCTTTGAAAAGTGAAGTGCTACCAAATACAAGTTCAACTCTGGAAATCAGCACCTGATTTATTTGATAAAAACTCACAATGACATCTGTCATGGTTTTAGGTATATCAGGTACTGTGATGAAGGTTTAAGTATTAACCTCCTGCCTAAACAATTTTTTTTCCTCTAAATAAACTTGTATGTATTTTTTCATCGTTTCTTAATTTACTCTGGAATATATTTCCCTTTATTTTTACTGTAGCAGCAATTTTCATAGAAAAGTTACTCTATAGAGACTTATTTTTTACAAAGCACACACTGTCATTACCTTAAAAAAATCTGCAGACTTCGCCTCAGAGACATGTTTTTCTGAAATTTTAAATACTAATAAAGTTACTGATAAAATGAAATGAAGAAGAGGCGAAAAGTAGAAGATTGCAGCCCTATAAAATTTTTCAATACCTCTTTGGTAACAAGATTTCAAGTACTTGTCGCTCTTTACCCTTTTTCCTGCCACTTCTTTCCTCCTCTTTGCCATCACAAAGAATCGTGTTACTTAATGATTTATCAAGGACACTTTAGACCCACACGCAGGCAGATTTCACATCGGATTTTCCAATATTGATCCAAAAAGGATCAAAAGGTGCCAGATTTTAAATAAAATCCTTCTTAATGTTTTTAAAAATGGTTGAGAGTTTCCAGGGACTATGTTACATGACTCCGCTGATTAGTGAACAATGTAAAATATAGTGTCGCACCATTGGTAGGATTTTGCTATCATTTGTTAAAACTGAGCAGACATGCAGCTGTGACAGGCAAAGACGGTGCACTTTCAGACAGTGTAATTAATTATAATCAAAAGCAGAGTCTTTTAATCTAGTCACACACAAAGCACTGATTATGCATCTCAAAACAGCAAGAGGTTAGAGAGTGTAAAGGTTGATGCATGGGTGGTCATGGCACCATGATGGTGAGTCCATGATGAACAAGACAAATGTAAGCAATGCCAACAGCACTGATGACAAGATAGAGAGACACAAAAATCGGTGTGTTTTGTACCTATCGTTCGGCAGTCGTCATTCCCCACCCCCCTCCCAACCCCGCTCCACTGTCAGCCCCTGTCAGAGTTGATGCCAGCTCCAGGGTTTTCGTGATGGGACACTGACAGGGGTACAATTCAGCCTGTGCTGACAGGAAATGTGCTTTTCTGCAACCATGAGTGTATGTGTGCATACTGTGTAGGGGTATGTGCTCGACATGTACGTAGAGGGTGGCAGGACCTTATGCCTGGTTTAAACGCATTGAAATCTTGAAAAATAGATAACCCCTTGAGGCGGGGAGGAGCCGCCCTTGGCCGTCAATCAGTCTCCAAATCTCTACACAGATAGTGGCTCAGTGTACAGAAAGATATTGGCAAGGTTGTCGAATCAATGGCTGCTCTGTTTCACTTAGAATACAACAAATCTGCCATTTCTGGAAGCAAAAAAGTAACTAATTTGCAATCTGTCATGGTGTTAAAGCCAAATCTTTAACAGCAACAAAGACAACAGCAATTAAGCTATGCTATACAGTAGTAACACCTCAACCACATGTGACACAGTACTGCAGGCCTCACCTAGTAAATGCCAGAAACTGGAACACCAGCAAGTTTCCCTGCAGGTCATTCTCTTCTCGATTGGGATCAAAGGGTAGGGGTTCTGTGGGATCCAGGACATCAGCCACCTGTCCACTAGAGTCCACGATGTCAGGGAAACCAGCCGAGAAGAGGTGGGCCAATGAGCTTCTGGAGCTGACTGAGCAGGAACTAGAGTTAAATTAGAGGAAAAATTCAGCACACATCAATCATTCGCCAAGCAGAAAAGACTTCAGCGAATGCGTTCTTGATGCTTTACGAGCAGCAGGAGGTAATGCGTTTAGTCCCCACTGCACTGGCTTCACTTGGGTGATTTGCGGTTGTAAATGAAGCGGAAAAAAAATGTCTGGATCTGTGGAGCGGAATACAATGCTGTTTTTATCATTTTTCGACCTAGCTTTGTTTGCCTTGGATCAGTTCCATCTCGACTCAAGATGTTTATCTTTTGGGCAATAACTTCAATTTAGTGACTTCATCCAATTAAACTGAACCTGAATTTCAATATCCGGCTGGACTTAAGAAAAATGTGGGGAAATGATGATTAGGCAGCATAAGGATGTCAGCAATATCTGTCAAGCAGCGGTACCACAACAATACTAACAGGGGAGCGAGAACGGGTGCCAAAGCACTCCCAAAGGATTTTCTTGCATAATTGGCAGTTATCTCTAATCATAGTGGCCACCTGTTTTCCCACAACTACGGTAACATTTATAACTTATACTCTCAGTGCTGACACCAAACATTCTGGGTCTGATAACACCGTGCACAGATGGCTGACTAAAGTGCCGGCATAGAAAAATGAACAATAATGTTTGGGCTTCTCATAACAGTAATGCTGCCTGTGTCCATGTTGAACCCACAGTGTCACATTTGTGAAAGAACGAAGCCCTGATCAAACTAATTAAGGTAACATCAGTGAAGAAGACAGTCGACTGGGCTTTTCCTCTGCAGCTGTGTCAATTTCATGCTTTCCTTCTCTCCCCCATCGCTCAGAGTTGTATCTTAATTTAGCCCCAGTTAATATTCAAGCCATCATTTTTATTTCAAAAGAGGCTCAATCAGATATGCACGGCAACTTCAATTAAACTTCTTTAGACTTCATTGTTCTTCTCAAAAGAACTGGGTCATTCCACACTGAAAACAGTCAAAAAGATGTTTTGGATCCGAGTGAAAAGGCAGAGATGTTTCAGCCCACTGAACTGAACAGCATCGTGTCTGGATCCAAATTCTGGGATCGGAAAACAGTTTCAGAGCCAGCTGCTTATTTACTGACTCTCTGTACTAGCACAATGCCTTGTTTCGGAGTTAGTGTGCCCATTATTTGCAGAATGCACTCTCTCATTCGGTTTCCTGTCTAAGACCTGGCTATATTTCCACTGACATTATGATTGTAAATTGCCTGCTGAGTTCATTGCATTCTGCTCAACTAAATCAAAGTCAAAACCTCTCCCTTACAGCTGGATTTAATAATGAATTTCACACTAACAAACAGTGCTGAAACCATTACCCAAAGTGGGATGTAAAAGCTGACAAAACATTTTTCTTTAAATTGGCTCTGACCTGAATTCTCCTACTTACTGGCAGAAGTGTTATCCTACCCAGTGCAAACATGTTGCCAATTAGTGAGCCAATCAATATCCCTCTGTAGATAGCAAGATAGCAAACTTTTGTGGTAATAAAGGACCGTACTAGAGTTCACGCAGGATACCAGGCTTCATAAAACAGTAGCATGTTGAAAGGATATTTGAAGTGCCTTTCTTTAGTAATGTTTCCTGTCAAACATGAGTCACCCTCCCATGCTGACATGGAGAGGTTAGCCAAATCAGAAGCTGTAGCGAGGTGGAAATCACTGAAAGTACAACTAGAAGAAAGGGAGAAAATTGTGTTTTTCAGTTAGCTGAAAACACGGTTGTTTGACAAATCAGGAATCCACTAAAAACATATTTTTACACACTAATCGTGGCCACCCGATTCCAGTTAGTTTTCAGCTAATGCATTTTTCAGTGCTGCAGTTCAAAGGCATCTATCATTGTTTAATGTTTTACAAATAAAAACTGGCCTTTATTGCAATTTGTGGTGCACAGCTGACGCCAACAACAAAGCCTCCATATCCTCCTTACAGAGGATCACAGATAGCTTTGGGTTGCAGAGTGGTCCCACATGCTGGATTAAAGACCGGTGTAAATGACTAACAATAACATGAGTAATGATGATTCAGATGCACAGTGGAGAGAGCATGAAAAAATATGCCACAATATTACATTTTTAAGAGAATATCCATCATGTTTTAGGAAGGCTATCCTAAAACATGATGGACACTCTTGGAGTAAAATAAAACATTAGCTGATAAAACACACACACAAAAAAGACACTGGTAATATTTTATGGCCATTTGGCATTTCATTTGTTTTAAGCGTGTTTTGATGTGTAAATTCAAATCCTTCTCCTCACACACAAGCTCTTAATGAACAAGTCTTACAGAGCTCACAGTACAGTAGTAGATCATCCAAATAGAGAAACTCTTAGGGTGCTAGCTTACATGTGTTTTCTAAAGTTGTCAAAAGTAAAATGGAAGCTAGAACCCTCAGCAATTAGGATCCTAGCAGTAGAAACCCTCTCTACATTGGTATTTCTCTCTCTCAACCTTCAGTATCATGATCTAAGTTCATACACTGATCTGATGTCAGTATTTCTTATTTCTCTGGGTTCTCTTACTCTCTCCACTGTCCCCCTTCCCCTAAGTGGTCATGATACATGGCTGCCTTTCCAATTGCGGTTTGTTTCACAGGTTTCCTCCAATAAAGGAGTTTTTTTTCTCCTCAGTGTTGCTAAGTTCTTGAGAATTAATCTTGTGTTTTCTCTCAATAACATTATGAGATCTTTACCTTAAAATGGCCTTGGGCAAACTGAACTGAACATTGCAGAGATTTGGGATCTTCAAACTTTTATAAAAGTTATTGTTGATGTCCAATAACTATTTTTTTAAAAAGAGTCTTTTCTTTCTGGGTCACATCATTGCTCGTGTCTGAGGCAGACAACAGACTGGGCTCACCTGGGCACATTCATCCCCAGAGTAATGACAGGGGCATGGACAGGGGTGAAGGGCAGCTCCTGAAGTTGGTCTCCCTCATCATGAAGTGAAGCTGAATCACCTCCTCTTTGCTGAAGGTCCATCTCCAGGTGGGCGAAGTTGCTGACAGCTGAGCAGGCCTGAAATAAAAATCATTAATAACAAAGCAAGGAATGATTAATGCATAATCCAATAAATGAGATTACCACTGGCTGCAGTACATGAGGATTTTACGTCAACGCTATTGTTTTTACCACGATAACTTACTCAGACGTATTATACAGAATGGCACACAGCCAGTTCCTTAACAACATTACACACACGTGTCAGTGAAGCCATGTGCAGCAACGTGAATTGACTGAACTGTATTACGGTTATGGACAGAAAGGAATCAAAAGAGGACTTGCTTTGCAAAACATTATTGTCACCTTGATGTATGGAAAGCATGTATACTGCATTATGGAGACTTGGATTATATTTACAAGGCAATAGGATGAAAGCTTGTGGTGGATTAGCTAAAACTGATTCAGGAAATTGCCTAATACTCTGAAAAGCAGTTCCAACCGCACACTTACAGTGGAAATGCATATCTTTAAAAAACAGCAGCCATATGTCACGGAGGATGTAAAGAGCTTACTCTGGTTAGGTTTACTGGATGTCTGCATTGATCCTCAAAGCTTATCTATGAGTCACAAGACTATAAATAGCCTTGTCCATCAATATACACCGCAGACACACAACTCTTTCAAAGTGTGTCAGAAACAAAGACAGCTGGATGCTGCGGGCTTTAGCAAATGTTATTTAAACAGGAGTAAATTGTGCATTTCTCAGGGGAACTTTTCAAAAATGTTTTGCTCTAATAGAACAGGACAGGTTATGTGGTCCTGAGTCAAAATGCTCACAGTCACCGTAATAAAGAAACATCATTTCAATTTAGTAGATTATTGATTGTCAT
Organism: Rhamphochromis longiceps; assembly: GCF_057381845.1. Classification (NCBI taxonomy): domain Eukaryota; kingdom Metazoa; phylum Chordata; class Actinopteri; order Cichliformes; family Cichlidae; genus Rhamphochromis; species Rhamphochromis longiceps. The sequence goes on along the minus strand of NC_140576.1, from coordinate 9,594,496 downwards.
AGTTTGGGGCATCACTGAACGACACTGGCTGCTAATTGTCCAGATGGATACGATAAATTAAAATCTGGATAAGTGCACAATGCAGTCAGGGTCAATTCATTGTGATTTTTGGTGTTTTTCAAGAAAAAAAAAATCTGTCAAGATGGGACCCAAATTTACATTTTTCCATAAAGAATACAAGAGGAAAACAGTATGGGGCAAATAAAAAGCGTTTTAAAGGATAAATATGTCAATGCTAATGCACAATAGGCAGCGTTATAGTCACGCTAAGGCTGCCGAAGCATTGGAAGGGCCAATGACAGTAAGTTCAGGAAAAAGCACAGATGACTTAATCAGCCTATAACAAGTTAAATTATTTTTCTTTAAGAGTGCATTTTGCATTTTTAATCACCAATGTTTGCATTGTGCTGCTTTACAGTACTCGACTTTACAATATATTTATGAAAAGAAACAGCACAGTTAATTGCCTGTGGATCAGTTCAACATTTCTACATTTTTTGTGGCAAACATTAATTCCCACTTCATTGTCATTGACAGGCACACAGCTGGAGGGGTATTAGCGAAGATAATTAGCTAAGAAGTGCTAATGGTGTCATTTTGCAGTTGTTTTTTTCCCCTGGTCTTTGATACATGTGCATGGTTCAGTTGGCCTATTACACACCATGCGAGGCTGAGCATTATTGGGCTTTCCGTCAAACGTGCTGGTAATAACCTCGACCAAAGTCGTGCTACTATATATACGTATATTCAACATACCCTACATATGCACCGTTATTCTCTGATCAAACAACCTGCAATATAATAACCTAAGAGAATTTCAATGCATAATGTAGAAGTCTTAACACATTTTAAAGGCTCAGAGTAATTGAGTTATACTTTATCTCAACTTGCTACCATAAAACCTATGGAGTGTGATGACATACGAGCACTTTTTATAGGCTGGTGAGTTCAGGGTGTAAGGTTACAAGGACAAATGGAGGTTTAAACAATAAACGCTGCAATCTAGTTTAATTACTCAATATACGCAAAAGGAGTCTCAGAAACTTGCTTACAGTATCAGAACAGAATGAAATGCCAGCGCGGAGACCAAGGAAATACACAGTACACAGTAATGTTGACAGTGTTTTCTGCCCTATATGAAATCCAGCAGTGGATTCTACAGTATTGGCATTTAGAAAGTACAAACCAAGCAACCAAAGTCAGGCACTTTAACAAGTCGCCTGCATTTAAGGTAATATTTTCAAACTGCTAGCAGAATGTGACCTTTAAAGAAAGGTTATATACACTATATAAGAACATAATACAGCATGTCTTATGTAAAAACATAACATAGTAAAATTCATAGTAATAAAGCTTCTCACTCCCTGTATGTGCTACTCTTCTACACTGTAGAACAATAATTATAATAAATAATTATTACATCTATTGTTTTGGGATTGATGCACATATAGTAACGGAAATAATTTAACATTCAGTTTTCCTTTAATGTAAAACATTCTGTGATGCAGTTGGAAGCCAACCGGTGCAACTGTAGGTGCCAAGCTAACCTATTACTAAAAAAAGGAAATGCTGCTGTGTTGCCAGAAACAGACATTAGATTTGAAATATATATATGGAAAGAAATAAAAAGCATTACAACTTGTGTGAATGAGAGAACATGGGTATAAATGAAGCTTATTTCTTGGAATGTAGCCCAGTAAGTACAAGATGTTCCTACTTTTAGATAGATAGAAAAGTGGATAAAGTTATTCTGACAATTTCACAACACGACCTAGTCTGTCTTTCAAAATGAAATTGTATTGTGTCCTTCTGCCATGTTGTCTTTCTTATTATATTTGATCCTTCCAGTAAGTCTGATTCCTAGTTCCTGGCTTATTTCTGCAGAATGATTCATGGTTTAAGATATATAGATTTTGAGCATGAAATATGAAGGAAATCCATTAAAGCTGTAGTTGACTAGTTACAATATCGCAGGACTTCTCAGCTATGCTGAAAGGGGTATACCTGAAAGCAGGTATACAGTCCAGGGCAGCACTGAACGAGCCCCTACAATCTAATGTGCGCACACTGTGTCTGAGGAGGATGTGCGGAAGTGCTTCAGGAAGGTGAACGCACGCAAAGCTACTGGTCCGGACGGGATTCCCGGCCGCGTCCTCAGGTCATGCGCGGCTCAGCTGGCTGGAGTGTTCACGCACATCTTCAACCTTTCCCTCTCTCTGTCTGTAGTCCCAGCCTGCTTCAAAATGGCCACCATCGTCCCTGTACCCAAATCCTCCACCATCTCCTCATTGAACGACTGGCGACCTGTAGCCCTGACCCCCATCGTAAGCAAATGCTTCGAGAAGCTGGTCAGGGACTTCATCTGCTCTGCACTACCCGACTCACTGGACCCTCTACAGTTTGCATACCGCCACAACAGGTCCACTGATGATGCCATAGCCCTGACACTACACACTGCCCTGTCACACCTGGAGAAGAGAGACACGTATGTGAGGATGCTGTTTGTAGATTACAGCTCAGCATTCAATACCATCGTTCCCTCGAAGCTGGACAGGAAACTGCAGGATCTAGGACTGAGCAGCTCCCTCTGCAGCTGGATCCTTAGCTTCCTGTCTGACAGACGCCAAGTGGTCAGACTGGGCAGCATCACCTCATCCCCCATCACACTGAACACTGGTGCTCCACAGGGGTGTGTACTGAGCCCTCTCCTGTACTCACTCTACACCTACGACTGCACAGCCACTAACAACTCCAACATCATTGTGAAGTTTGCGGACGACACTACAGTGGTGGGTCTTATCACCAACGGTGATGAGACGGCTTACAGGGAGGAGGTCAGCGCCCTGACCCACTGGTGTCAAGACAACCATCTCACCCTCAACGTCGCAAAGACAAAGGAGTTGATAGTGGACTTCCGGAGGTGCAGAGAAGTACACACCCCCATCACCATCAACGGCGCTGCTGTGGAGAGAGTGAGCAGCTTCCGGTTCCTTGGCGTACACCTGGCTGAGGATCTTACGTGGTCAGTACACACAAACAAAACAGTGAAGAAGGCCCAGCAGCGCCTCTTCTTTCTCAGGAGACTGAAAAGATTCGGCATGAGCCCCCGCATCCTCAGGACCTTCTATCACTGTGCCATTGAGAGCATCCTCACTGGATGCATCACCACCTGGTATGGCAACAGCACCGCCTACAACTGCAAAGCTCTCCAGCGAGTAGTGCGGTGCTCTGAACGGATAATTGGAGGTGAGCTTCCCTCCCTCCAAGACATCTACAGGAAGCGCTGCCTGAGGAAAGCGGGGAGGATCATCAAGGACTCCAGTCACCCCAGCCATAAACTGTTCAGACTGCTTCCATCAGGAAGGAGGTTCTGCAGCATCCGGTCCCGTACCAGCAGACTGAGAGACAGCTTCTTCCACCAGGCCATCAGACTGCTGAACACGTCATAGACACCTCAGCTTCACTACTGGAACTTCAACATTATGCACTCCACACTGTATATAAATGCCACTTGTTTTGCACATATTCAACTCTGTATATTTTATATATTTTATTATTATTATTATTATTATTTTTATTTATTTTTTTTTTTTTTTACTATTTAATTTGTAAAAATGTGTATACACACACACACACGTAGAAAAATATTTAGTATACACATCCAGAAATGCATACACTATTATATATTGTACATATATTTATTAGTTTCAGGTTGGCCATTCTTGTATTTTGCTCGTTTGTGTTGTTGTGTTTGCACATCTCTGTTGCTTGTGGGGCTCGCACACAAGAATTTCACTCGCATGTGCTGTGCCAGTGTGCCTGCACATGTGATGTGACAATAAAAGTGATTTGATTTGATTTGATTTGATTTGATAATGTGATAATAAAGGGGAGGCAAGCAAACACATTTGCTGGTGTGTACGCTTAAATTTGAACAAATCTGCAATGGTGTTTCCACAGTGCTTTACTGTCACCTGTACATTAGAGGACTAGATACTACATTAGCCACCAGTTCTGTCCTCATATGAAAGACAGGAGACATGGGGTTAAGTTAAAAAGAATACAAAATATTACATAACTAATGATATTCAAATGTCCTTGCAGTTAGGCACCATAATTGCCGATGTGAATTCCTTTCCAGAAAGAAAAACAAAACAAGATTTAAAAAACAGAGTCATCAAGATGGCAGGGTCAAGATCTCTGTGTGAGCTATAACCATGGCAACGATTAGTGTGTGCATTTCCCCTTATAGCTCAGTGGCATTGCAGACTTGATGTATTAACAGTGAGCACTTTGGAAACTTCACAGCAGATATAACCAACAACACTCCAGTTGCAATTAACAAAGCTTATATTGTGACTACTTGTGACAGGCTTAAGTTGATTATCACTAATAACATAAAAGTAGAAATAAACATGCCCTGTGCCTCCTGCATTTCGAGAAAACGGTCCATCCCCAGCTGCAGGATGTGACTAAACTGAAACTGTTTACAAGCAGCCAAACAAATCCCTATACTTCTCAAACAAGGGCAATATGCTATGTGGGGTTTTTTTCTACATCAAAGAGCAAATGTGCATATATAAGGATGTGAAAACTGATTTCGATAAGCTGAAAAAGATTCAGGGTTAATCCCAGGATTACAGCATTATGATTTCCTCGCCATTCTATGAGATTCTTCCAATGCTTCTAATGTGCATATTTCCAAATATATGCATATTTGTGGGTGAACGTAGTCTAATTTAGCAAAGACAAGGCAGCTTTCAAAGGCAAAATGAGTCTGGCAGGCAATTCGCGGCAGCAAACACCTACAACTGCAGGGAATAGGTTAGCCCTGCATCATTTCAGGAAATTATTCAGCAAAGTTAATCAAATCAGAACAGTATAGCTTGCTTCCTCATTTACGCTGCAGTGAATCCTCTGGCTGCAATGATAGGACTTGCGTTCAGATGCATAAAGCTTGTTAGCATTTAGAGCCAGTCGGATATGTTTTTTTCTCTGATGTAATTTTCATTATTATCTCTGTGCTAGTTCACTGGAAAGTATAGGGATTAAATCAAAAAGAGTTTGATAAAAAGGCATTCATTAAAAAAAAAAACTTTTTATTGCCAGAATTTGTATTTCAAATGGAGGGTTGATTTACACACGAAAACAGCTAATTGTTACCAATTACCAATCACCAATAAAAGAAGTACTGGACAGGGTAGGTAAAAACATATTTTTTCCTAATTAGTCAAAACATGAGTTTGACGTAGAACAGTGAGTACCTTATTAAAAAAAAAAGCAGTCTTTGTAGAATAATTGAAAATCCAAGTGAAAAAATAATGTTTCTTTTGATTCTAAAGATGAAAAGAATCCGCTTCGGCACCTCCAGCATCTCCAAAGACAAAGAGTGTGCAGGGCTGGAGTTCAGGTTAGAGGATGTGTGTGTGTTTGTGTCTCCATGGGTACATGGGTATGAGCTGGTAGCTGAGTGCTGTAAAGGTGAGTGTGGCTTTGTACTCCAGTGAAGAAGCGGACAATGTACGACATTGTGCGTCTTCGCTATGATTGAATGTACACCTTGTAAATGTATCTATGACTTACTTTCACCTAGTGTTTGTGTATTTTCTGCAGTGCGCGTGAGTGTGTGTGTGTGAAGGATGTGTGCGTTTCTGTGGGTGCGCGTGTGAGCGAACGGGGGTGGAAATCTTACGACATGTGACAGCTGGTGGGCCGATGCCAATGGGGAAGGATGGAGCAGAGAAGGAAACGACTGTTGCCACGGCAACGCCGAGCTGGAGTGACTGATGGTCGGGTAGCGTGAAGTAGCTGCCAGCTGAGACAGTGAGAGCTGCGGAGAAACAATGCAAATGATTCACTGTTATTATTATGATTATGAGCAACAGGGCTCAGAAATATACTTTACACCAGAGAGACACATGTGCTGTCTGAGATGGCAACACCCCATTACAATGCTTTGACACTTATAAACCCTCGTCACTCTACCTGCCTCCAAAACTACTGCTTTTTTGCACGCTGTCATCCTCCCGCAGGTCAACTTTAACTGACTTGTGAGATTGTTTCCATCGTTCTTTATGATTATCTTAAGTATTGTGCAAAAAGTGTCATGTAGAAATATCAATCATTACTCATAAGGGACTTGAAATGTAATTCAAAATGCCTCCAAAGACCTACATTCAGTGGTACATACACTGAATGGTGTACATTTCGGACATCCATCAATACACAAATATAGTGTTTATTCTGAATGTTATAATAGCATTTTCTTTCTTATATTTTCCCATTTTAATTTCTGTTTGAAGCTGTTGTAAATGCAGAGTGAAAATAATAAAACTCACCTCACCTTTACTTGATTTCTAAGTAATTTGTCATATTTATTTATGCTTTGCGTTTCTCTTTCCCACTGGAATTAACTGCCCTTAATGTAAAAGTACTTTTATTTTTAAATTGTTCATATGATATCAGCGTATTACTGATATCAAAAGAACACCAGTGAGGAATGTCAAAGAAGGAGTAAAATTAAAAAGCAGGGGAGTGGCGTGTATAACACAACTTTGTTATTTAACAATGATGGAATAAGTGCTGTAGAATTGCACTTATATGGACACTTCAGAGCTATAGACGTGTCTCCACAATCACCATAATATTAAGTATGAAATACATTTCACATGTGAATTGCTCTAATCTTCGGTTTTCCCCACAGCTAATCCTGGGGTATCTCGAGGCATTCCCACACTCCACGGGATATTTTATACTGCAGCGACTAAGTCTGCCTAAAGGTTTCCTCAGAGATGGGCCTCCACAGGCAGACAGGTGGCATCTTGATCAGATAGCCAAATGATACTGTTTATATCTCTAAGCTAAAGAGCAGCTGTTATTCTCTGAGCTCCTTCTAAAAAAATGTTTCTTTCTGCCCAGTTATGTTGATCCTTTGTCTTATTTTAGTCTTTTCATAATAATACACTCTGATCAGAATGAATACATCTAATTAAATGGCCCCCAAATTACCGTCACATTCAAATCTGCACCATTGTCCCCTAGACAGGTGACAGCTTATTGCATCGGATTGTGAAGAGATATTTTATCCAAGTTTGTTTATCTACCTTTTGGGTAAAAGTCTTTTTGTTTGCTACTGTGAAATGATTACTAAAACTTATCCAAATCCTCTATTGTCTTTGAGAAAAAGGCAATGCTTTATTTATTTATTTAGCAGGGAAAATGCAGAATATATGCATTATACCAAATATAGCTAAAAGCTCATTCTCATGCATAGTCCCTGTGCATAGGCTCCTAATGACATGCAGATAACAACAAAAGATAGTAAATCAAAACCTGACAAATAAAAGCGTGTACACAATGAAATACCCTCAAAAGAAATGAAACAATGGTAGTTTCTAACTCGAGAACACACAATCAGCAACCCCAGAAGGAGAGAAAACATTTCATCAGTGTATGAAAATTCTGTGCTGCCACATTCATTCTCCCACAGCTCATTGACCGCAAACCTGAACGTTTTCAAATTAAATTTAAAATGTACTGCACTCTCCGATGCTTTAACATTTCCACTTTCCCAGTAACTAAAAAAACAAAACAAACTGTTTTATCCAAAAGTTGCAAAACAAAATTTAATGTAGCGCTCACTTGCTTAAGCCAACAATACAACTTGTCACAAAGTTTTTAAAGAGGTTATGGCGCTAAAGTGTGAATAATAACGTATGGTTAACCAGTTGGACATAACTCATCTTAACTTCAGAAGCAGTTACCAGGTTAACGGGTTAAAAGGGACTTCATACACCTCCCGTCAGACTGTACATCTATACAGTAATTGCCCTGTGTACATGCCTGTTTGTACTTGATTATGTGCCCTACTCTTCCTCCATCTTTCTCAGTCCCCCCTCAGATCTGCCCAGCTCTGGAGCCAACAGCAGTCCTCACTGAGTCCTTCCACAAAACTTAGTCTAAGGCTTCGATCATTGCTTACCATACAGCCACTGTACTCTATCAATAATCAATAAATGTTTCTAATTGTGTTCCGTGTTGAGGGCTGTACTAGTGAATGTCAGCTATATACATAACATTTTAAAAAGATTATAGATTTTAGTTTGTCTGAGGCAGTGACAATATGTGTAAATGAACTATGAATCTATTTCATACAGTTTTTGTAAACTGTGTAATGTTTGCATGAGTCATTAAAGTAAAAGTTCTCTCTGAGAAAACACCACTTTATCATTCTCATGATTACGCCTCCTCTTTCTTCAGATCAATAAAAAGACAAAGACCAGGTCGTAATATATAAGGAAATATCTAAAGATGTTATCCCTGATGCCTGCTTTGGATATTTTTGTTTTTTGAAAGTTAGACAATTAATGTTAACTTTTTTCCTAATACAGGTAAAGAACATTTCAAAGTAAAAAAAAAAAAGAATTATATGAAACATTTGGGGAAACCAGTTTCCAAAAGTGATACGGTTGTTCCTTTAAATAATTTATAGTGTGTTGAATTAACTTAGCACACTGAATCCTGCATGTCAAGGTTATCATAGGTTATTATGTGAAAGCATTCGAGAAATTAAAACTTTGTGAAATTATTTTGTTTTAGTTTAGTTGTTTTAGAACTTAAATAAATTTATTACTATATACTAAATAAACTATATGATGGATACACATGTTTATTGACACTCTGGATCGGTCAACTGCTTTCATAAAGTTATGTGTTGTTATTGTGAAATATGCACTAATTTTCGTAACTATTGCCTCTGTCACATCCTCCATACAATAATAAATAAAAAGACAAAAACTAACAGTGAAACTTATAAAAACTAAACTAAAACTAAACATTTCCAAATCATAAAAAAGTCAATTTAAATAAGAAAATCCACTCTGGGAACTAACTCAAACTAAACTGTATTAAAAAACAAAAAACAAAAGGTCAAAACGAAATAAAAATAAAAACTAGTTAGAAAATATACAAGTGTAACAACTCTGCCAGCCAAGATTAGTAGGATCAGTGCTGCGTTGCTTATTCGCTCAATCTCCGACAGAGCTTTACAGAATATTTTTTCAGCTTTGGAAGTCATTTTGATAAGTAAGAGAGAAAAGGTTATAATGGTAAAAATAATCTGTCAATGAACTGCAGTATTCCTTAATAATGGGCCTTTCAGTTCACTTGTGACCCATACTGAATCTGCTACACTCAAAACAAATGGCTCTCTAGATGGCAATAAAGATACTGCAATGAACTTTACTGAGCAATAAAAGAAGAATTGCTAACTCACCCACAGCTTTGTTGGCCTAACACACTTTGGTATTTTTCTGAGGACACTGCAAATGCAAATGCTTAAAATGAACTACAACAGACATCCCTGCTCTCTTCAAATCTTATCCTCAACAAGAAAAAAAACAAGGAAGACTTCACATAGCAAGTTCTGATGTGTCTCTGTGACACAGGGTACTTCTTCACAAACTGCTGGTTATAGCTAGTATTCATTTCATAGATGTGTGGCTACACTGTAGCTGCGTGCTGAAGACACACAGAGACACAGCCCACGATTCTAGCTATGTGTCCAAGCAACAAGTATATAAGTGAACAGATGCAACCACACAATTTTATTGAATGTCCACACATTGGCTAAATAGAGAAATACAAAAAAACCCTATAAAGACAAAAATCTATTAAAATGATATAAAGTAGCTTTAATGTTGGAAAAACATTAAACTTCACCCTGCACAACTAATCAAATCTTGATCTTGATCATGATTTTGGCTTGGTACAATTAAACAAACATGAGAGTTTCTGCTCCACCAGCAGAAAAAGCCAAAAGCAAATCAAGCACTCCTAACATCAGTGCCCATCACAGCCGGGAGTATCCTGGACTAGTCTGGACGAGTAAATTAAACATTAAAAGACAGAGATACAACAAAATGTAAATGCCTGGCACAGCACAAGACTAAGAGCCTGTCCCTCGAAGCGGATTCTTCTGGAAAAACTTCGGATTTAGGGCAAGTGATGTTAATAAAAGAACAAACCATATACAAAAAGTGCTGTAAAGTTGTGTGTCTGTGCCTGCAAAGCAACACAACTAACTGATCAAACCACCTAAAAAACATCACAAACTGTAGTGTAATAAATGCACCAAGGCAGACTCAGACATCCATGAAAGTGAGTCCGTGCAGCACATCAGTATATCCATCCACCTCACAAACACCAACCAATCACATTCCATGTGGCCACACATGAGACCAATAAACACAGTGAGTAACGAACGTGTCAGGAAAATGGTCAACATACTCCACAAAAGATATGTTATCCCCTCGAGCAATTATCTTTCTAAAGTGGCAAAATCTGCACTGTATGCAAAATGTAACAGGGGAAATAGAGAGGGATCTCACAGCTGGTGAGTTATATTTACTTCCAACAGGCAGGTACAACGAATGGAGTCAAATGTTTGTTTGTTTTTAATTTTCTTTCTAAAAGATTTAGGCCAGGTAAATAAAGGTTTATTTTTCTGCAAAGATTAATTAAAACGGATTAATTTAGAAAATTTATATACAACGGTACAATTAAAAGATCATTTTTAGCCATAATCACGCAGCTAATCAAACTCATTACATGTTTCCATACATTCAGTGAAGCAATGTGATCTTGAGCATAATACTGAGTGAACAAACCAAAGACAGAACTATTTTAGAAAATGGAAAAATAGATGCCCCCCCGATAAATCAGATTTCCTCAATATCGATTCTGAAATAGAGTGTTTGATCTCTCTCGGAAGATCACATTTAGAAATCAAGGTCTGCCAGTTTGAACAATGTTTGAAACAACAGATGACCTGATGCTGAAGAGACAGAGCTTTCTCCCACTTCTGCGTGAAAAGTATCCACTTTTTAAAAGACAGGCTAGATAGATAGAAAACCACAAAAAAAAAAAAAAAAAAAAAATCACACTAAGAATACCTGATTCTGTTTCTCCCTTGAAAATGTGTTGGTGTCCTAGTTAAATTGCAACGCTTATTTGAAACCTGTTGCTACGGAAAAACCTGGGTGCGCTAGATTCCAGTTAGCTTACCATGTGTTCTCCTCAACATATCAAAGATATGAAAAAACAGCCACAGCTTAGACGTTTTCTGTGAAGATGCCATAGGAAACAAGATATTTGTCACCACTGTAAAAGTAATGGAACAAGAACAAACAACAACTGTGCTGTTGATAAAGAGCTGCAGGTGACAGGCTGCACACCTCCAACTTCTCAGCAAGATAACCAACTTTAATGTGCCCTGTTATGTGCTTGCTGAGTGCGGCGCGAAATCAAAATAAATCAATTTCTCACGCCATGATGGGAAAAGGCAGATTTGTTTATTGAAACAGTGTGTGTTTGTTTGATTGAGGACTAAACACCAGTTGCTCTTTTGTGTATTTCTGACGACGGAGCTTCTCGAGGACCGACTGCTGCCAAGGGAGGCATTAAACCACACTTTTTGCCACCACAGTAACTAAGACTGCCATCAAATTAATCAGGGTTGAAATATTTTTGTTGTTAATTAAAAAAGAGCTGGCATATAGAACCAGATATATGTTGTTGTTGTTTTTTAAGTTTTAAATACTGCCATCTGTCTAGGAAAGTGGCACTGATGGAACATATGGGACATGGTTTAATTGGAATCAACTGAAATGACACCTAAACAGAGCAAAAATGGAAGATTTTCAAACAAAGTGGTTTGACACATTTTGAATTGTGCTAAGTCTCATAGTTTCCTCGCTTCTAAAGACTATATTAGGTGTGGGCGTAAACCAAAATATGAGCAGTCGGTTGTTGGGATCAAGTCAAAATGTCCTCAAATGTTAAGACCAGTGGACTATCACATATCCACACATGCATGCGATCTCACATTGAGTCATCACGTCTGCACACAGAAGGCGTGAAAGACACTACGCAGACGACTCTGCGTGAGAGAATCTCACACACACACGCACATACAACAGGAGAATACACGGAGAGAGGCAATTAGACGTGGCATAACTGCGGCTGCCAATGTTCTAACCTCAGCCTGTCTGTCCTGACAGCCAAGTGTGTCATTTCTAGTTTCATGGGACCTGCACGTGAGTATGTGTGAATGCGTACATATGTGTCTTGTGGAAATACGTGCTGCTGACGAAAGATCTGAGCACGAAACAAATTCAGAGTGCTGCTTCAGTCTGCTTTGCGTGAGGAAACCGAGTTATAATAGTAGTGTGGACTGGCACTGTGGAAGGATGGACAGCCAAATTCTTGAGATGCGACTGATCCTCAGATTTGCAGCGTGTCTATTATGAAAATTGTTTTTGTTACAATATTAGTTTTCTTAATCCCCCATGGAGTGGGATTAGACAACACTAAATCCATACACCCCGTATCAGGCTTATTAGATTTCTGAGTACGGGATTGTGCTTGGAAGCTACAATGAGCACCAGCTATGTATGTTCATGTTTAATGGTTTAAATCATTTAAACATTTTATTTATTATTCATGCAAATAATTATAATTATTCATGACAATAGAATAAATAGGACACCCTAGAAACAGCAATAATCAGGAAGCTGACACAGCCATCGTTATATGGAGCTACTTTCTATTTTGCAATAACCTTTAATTCCAAAATGACTCTGTTGTAAAGGCTTCGCCTGCATATATATTTGAGATCAGATCAGTGAATGGTTAATTTTAATACAGCACAACAAACACTGTTTGGTCTGTTTACATCTCTGTCTCGTAGTATAACACTACAGTCTATTGTCGAAGCTTTTATTTTGACAGTTAGGGCAAGGGGTACTGTATAGGGCTGAACGATATATCGCATTTGCGATAATATCGCGACATGATCAAGTGCAATTTTCTAACCGCAAAGGCTGCGATTATACTCTGGACATGTCCAAATTCATGGGCTGCATCCTCCTGAGGCCGCATTTGTAGACCGATTACGTCACAGCGACGTGCCGAAGGCTGTCCAAATTACTACCATATCCCAGAATTCATAGCGCGGCCCAGCCAAACTCCAGTTTCCAGCAATGGCGGCCGCTACTAAGTTTTAAAATTACTCATACTAATCTTTCTGGGTCACAAAATAAACTTTTAACATATTTTCAGGCGAGAAAGTAGTTGTGTAAACATCAAATATCTGCTCGGTTTATCAAGATATCCCATATTTGCAAAAGTGCTTCGACGTTTTCAGAGGCGTCTGCTACCCACCAGCTCGACAGCTAGCCGGGAGCTCAAGGGTTACTGATGCGGCCGAGAGCGGCACAACTCCCGGCACATCATTTTCAGATCACCGCGGAGTTTCGCTGCTCGGGTTAAACGTAATATATAAGTCACTTAGACAACCTAAAAATGTTATTGTTGGGCTTTTTTCAGTGTTTTGTTTGTTCGTGAGTAAATCGGTTTGGCTGAGATTAAAGTTATTAGATTAGATAAAATAAAACTTTATTAATCCCCCGGGTGGGTTCCTCCTTGGTTTTCACACAGCTGACTAAACGTCAAACAGAAAACTTATTAAACAGAAGTATGAGACAGTCGAGAATTTACACCAGTGTCTGGTTATATTTTAGATAGCAAGAAGCAGACGGCCGAGTTTATTAAACTCCACTGACTGCAGAGATCAGTAAGATGTGTGTATTTTTTATTTATTAGTTTTATTTATTTAATATTATTTTTTAATTGAATGACTGTCTAGTAGTTCACAGATGTCGAAAAACTGAGTGTGGTAAAGCCACTGATTTTTTTTATGTATATTTCTGCAATCTGCACATTGTACTGACTTTCATTTTAATGTTTACACCAGGGTTCCTTGTCAGCACTTTATGCTCAGATGTTTGTAAGCTAAAAATAAACTATTGTGTATGTTCAAATATACTGTTGTGATTGAAGAAGTTAAATAAAAATGTCAGTCATCAATTCATGCATCACCTCATGTCATCATAACAGAGGTCTGTCTTCCAGGAAAGAACAGTTTAAAATTAATGTAATATAGTATTGGCCATACTATATGATGTATTGCTTGTCTTTGTTTAATAATACAGAAGACAAAGACCTTAAAAAATAATCGCATATCGCATCGCAATCGCAATATTGGGGCAAAAAAATCGCAATTAGATTATTTTCCATAATCGTTCAGCCCTAGTACTGTAACAGGGTGAATAAGCTACCAAAACCTCATCTTTACTCATATTGAGCTTTAGCCTCCTTAGTGCCTGCTCAAATGCAGTTATATAATTCCTACAGCATATTCAAATCATCTGTGATGCTCACGATTCTGTCCTCCCTCACACACACAGAATCTCCAATTCTGCTCTTACAAATCAATGTGCCTGGCAGGAAGGAAAAAGTCAAGTAATTTAATGACGAATAATGCAAGATACAGTAAGTACGGGTAGGCAGATTCAGGTGGAATTCAGGTGGGAATAGATACGGGTAGCAGTTGGCACACAATGACAAAAGAAACTCCAACAGACTCGCATGGAGAAAAACTGAGCCTTTATCAGTAGTGGCAGGTTTACTGGCAGAATTAGCATGTGTGTAAAGTGGGTGGAGAAGATCCAATAAGACGGGAAGCAGGGGAAATGGTAGTCACTGCAGGACTGGCAGGAAAAGAAAGAAAGTGTGTACCGGTGACACAAGGAGATATTTTGACACTATAACTGTTTGTTAGCCTGTAGACTGTTGAGCTCAGAATTTGTTGTGTGCTCTTTGACCATTTGTCACGATTATATTTCCATTAGAGTCAAGGACCTAACTTTGCACGTATCCACTGTATATGCTAAACCAGCATCATTCCTTCAAGAAGCTTCATGAATGTTTATCTGCCCGCTCTCTTAGTGTCAGAACGCGCACATAAAGGAGAGAGAAAGACAGAGAGAGAGGCCTTGATGTGGGATCAAGCTCACCATGTGACTCACAGGAAGGAAATAATAGTCAGGCGTCGCTTTAAAGGGAGGAGGATTTCGAATGAGATCCAGTGAAAATGTTGCAGGGATTACTGGGATGAAATGTTGAGAACAACAGGCAGAGAAGTCAAGAAAGCTGAAGGTTTAAAATATTACTGATGCACCACACATATAGCCATCTAAGCAAGTCACAATGTGAACATTAGTACTTATAGTTCAGTAAGAATGTATGTGGCTGGGAGACAAGTGATCTCTAATGTGTAACAGTAGAGAAACACAAGTTATAGTATATAGTGACAACCACTGAATTAAATACAACTGTATATATTAGTAGTAATACCAAAATTGTGAAAATATTCCTAAAATATAGCTCTGTTACAGCAGAAATAACTTAAACGTAATGTGTGGGAATTTAATTGTATCTGTGTTGTTATGTTGGGTAGATCATCATAACAATTTGAGGACTATTATATTTTGGGCTATTATATTTAGGATCAATACTAGGACTGTATACATATGGGTCTAAACTTGTGGTCCAGCTTTGTGCCAACAATCTTTGCTATTTTTATCTAGGCTGAACAAGTAAAAATAGTAAAATAAACTGGCGTGCAGAGAGCATGGAAATCAGAGAATGAGGTAAACTGGCAGCTTGTTAAGACTGTGTTAAGAATGTTAAATATGATTAGAAAAATAGCTGCCAAATATATACAAAATTCAGTCTCATTTAGAGCTCAAATGGACAGAACAACTCATAATTAGATTCACACATCTTCCATCCATCTACAGTCAATTATTTTGGTGTGAAATAAAAAAAATGGGTGTGGGTGGGAGGACAGTGCCGAGTTTAGAACTGCTCCCTCACAGCGAGGAAGTCGTGGGTTCGAATTCACAGGCTGCGTGGAGCTTGCATGTTCACCCAGGCAGGGCTCTCTCCAGGTACCAGCTAACTGGTGATTCGATATTATCTGTGTGTGTGTGTGTGTGTGTGTGTGTGTGTGTGTGTGTGTGTGTGTGTGTGTGTGTGTGTGTGTGTGTGTGTGTGTGTGTGTGTGTTGGGCCCCATCATAGACAGGCTGTCACATCTCACCCTATGACTGCCAGGGTCCCCCTGTGACCCTGAATTGGATAAAACAAAAACGGATGGGGGTTGTGTACATAACACAAGAAAAAACAAAAACCCATGTAGCCATGACATGCTCATGACATGTACAAGAAGAAACCCTTAATGGAGTCCCTCAGCTATCTGAGTGCTTCTTTTGTTTGCAAGATTCTGACCGGAGAATGAAAATAGTTGCTACATAAAAGGTTTGCGGATTTTCTGGAGTAACTGGGTCATGATTTCTGGAAAAAAGACATTGTTGCTGAGTTGAGTTTTTTAAATCCAAAAGAGATTCTGAGCTCTGGGTAGCTCAAACAAAAAGACTAGATGAAGGCATGAAACAGCATTACAGGCCACAGAGGAAAAACATATGTGAATTAGATTTTTGGGTGAACTGCCCCTTTAACAGTCAATCTACACTTATCTTGTCTGGAAAGGCACAGTGTGCAGAATTTTAATGTTGTTATGGATTATATTATTTTAAGCATTCTGGTGCCACGAGCATTTGATTTGTACAGACTTATGCTCTCTTACTGGCTGTCATTCTTGGGGCTTCAGCTCAATACCACCAAAGCAGGATTTTATATATATATTAGTTGGCTTAAAAACACATCTTCTGCTGTTTTAACTAGACCAAACATGACACACTTCTCCAAGATAATATTAACTGTTAACAAATACTGATCCCACGCAGTATTTGCTACAGTTCTTGCCAGTCCCACAAATTCAAAGCCTCAAAGCAGGAAAATCTTCAGGCTCCGTCTATAAGGAGCTCCAAATAATGTGCCATCTCCTAAATGCAACTCTATATTTTCCAGTCAGATTTTCCACATCGTCATGCCATATGTGTGACATCAGAATCATCAGAATCAGAATACTTTATTGATCCCTGGGGGAAATTATTTTTTGTTACAGTGCTCCATTTTAAACCAACATTAAGACAAGACAGACAATACGCTAACTAAGAATAGTACAATATATACATATATATACATACATACATACATAAGTCACTTATAAATAAATATTTGGAAAAGAAACATGTGTAGCTGTAGCAGCAAACAGTGTGTTAAGTGGATGCGTTGTACAGGGAGATGGCCACAGGCAGGAATGATTTCCTGTGTCGTTCAGTGGTGCTTTTCGGTAATCTCAGTCTCTCACTGAACGAGCTCCTGTGACTGACCAACATGTCATGGAGTGGGTGGGAGGTGTTATCCAACATTGTCTTTATCTTGGACAGCATCCGCCTCTCCGACACCACCTTGAGGGAGTCCAGCTCCATCCCCACAACATTGCTGGCCTTACGGATCAGTTTATTAAGTCTGTTGGCATCTGCGACCCTCAGCCTGCTCCCCCAGCATGCAACAGCATAGAGGATCGCACTGGCCACCACAGACTCATAGAAAATCCTCAGCATTTTCTGGCAGATGTTGAAGGACCTCAGTCGCCTCAAAAAATAGAGACGACTCTGGCCCTTCCTGTAAAGTGCTGTGGTGTTTTTAGCCCAGTCCAGTTTATTGTCAATGTGTACTCCAAGGTATTTATAGTCCTCCACAATGTCAACACTGACCCCCTGGATTGAAACAGGGGTCAAGTGTTTCCTGGTCTTCCTGAAGTCCACGATCAGTTCCTTGGTCTTTGCCACGTTGAGCTGCAGATGATTCTGCTCACACCACGTGACAAAGGAGTCGACCACAGCCCGGTACTCTGTCTCATCATCCCTGCTGATGCATCCAACCACCGCAGAGTCATCAGAAAACTTCTGAAGATGGCAGGTCTCTGTGCAGTGGCTGAAGTCTGTGGTGTAGAGGGTGAAGAGGAAGGGGGAGAGGACAGTCCCCTGTGGTGCCCCTGTGTTGCTAATCACCTTGTCAGACACACACTGTGGGAGACGTACATATTGTGGTCTTCCTGTCAGGTAATCAACAATCCAGGACACCAGAGAAGCATCCACCTGCATCGCTGTTAGCTTATCACCCAGGAGGGTCGGCCTGATGGTGTTGAAAGCACTGGAAAAGTCAAAAAACATGACCCTCACAGTGCTCGCCGGCTGGTCCAGATGGGTGTAGACACGATTGAGCAGGTAGATGATGGCGTCCTCTGTTCCGAGACGAGGCTGATAAGCGAACTGAAGGGGATCCAGATGTGGTCTTACTATGGGTCGCAGCTGGTCCAGGATGAGCCTTTCCAGGGTCTTCATGATGTGGGAGGTCAGTGCCACGGGCCTGTAATCCTGGGGGCCACTGGGACGAGGCGTCTTTGGTACAGGGACGAGGCATGATGTCTTCCACATCACCGGGACCCTCTGCAGACTCAGACTCAGCATAAACAGTTTATGAAAGACTCCACACAGCTGGGGGGCACAGGCCTTGAGGACAAGGGGACTCACTCCGTCTGGTCCAGCAGACTTGCCTGAGTGAAGTCTCCTCATTTGCATCTCAACCTGGTATTGAGTGAAGGTGATGGGTGGGGGAGGGGTGTCAGGAATCTCACAGGAGGCAACATGTGAAGAGAGAGGCTGGCACAGTGGTGTGGCTCTGGATTCCAGGCTGACTGCAGGTGAGGTTGTGGGGGTGGGAGCAGACACTGTGGTGTCGAATCTATTGAAAAACAGATTCAACTCGTCGGCTCTATTCTCACCTCCCTCAGCTCCCCTGCTGTTGGTTGGCCTGAATCCAGTGATGGTCTTCATGCCCCTCCACACCTCTCTCATGCTGTTCTGCTGGAGTTTCCACTCCAGCTTCCTCCTGTAATTGTCCTTAGCCTCTCTGATCTTGTCCTTTAGTAACACCTGGACCTTCCTCACCTCCTCTTTGTTGCCCCCTCTGAAAGCCCTCTTCTTGTTGTTGAGGAGGGCTTTGATGTCCTTAGTCACCCACGGCTTGTTATTTGGGTAACAATGAACAGTCTGAGCTGGAACAATGGAGTCGGTGCAGAAAGTTATGTAGTCTGTGATACACTCAGTAAGCCCATTGATGTCCTCGGCGTGAGGCTCACAGAGTGTTTCCCAGTCGGTCACCTCGAAACAGCCCTGTAGTTCCGCTATTGCCTCCTCTGACCACCTCCTAACAGTCCTGGTGGTCACAGGTTCCCTCCTCACAATTGGCACATAGCGGGGGGTGAGGTGAATCAGGTTATGATCTGACCTACCAAGTGGGGGGAGGGAGGAGGAGCTGTATGCATCCTTGACGTTAGCATACAGTAAGTCTAAAGTTTTCTCTCCCCTGGTGGGACAGTCCACATATTGTTTGAATGTTGGTAGTGTATTGTCCAGTGATACATGGTTGAAGTCACCCGAGATCACAATAAAGGCACTCGGGTGCTGAGTCTGTAGCCGAGCTATGGCAGAGTGGATAGTGTCACATGCAGCTGTGGGGTTAGCAGAGGGGGGAACATAAACAGCCACCAAGATGACGTGAGAGAATTCCCTGGGTAAATAATACGGCCTGAGTCCAACAGCACACATACATGTGCAATAACACTATTATCTGAGATTTAAACTTAAAGATTATTTCAAAAAAGAAATAAAGACTTATGCTGAATAATGAAGTACACATGAAGAAAAAGTAGTAAGCTATAACCTGCATATTGTATATAGTGTACAACATCAATTGTAATGTATTAGAAAACAAGTTAAGCTTGAATCAATACTGTACAATCACCGGACACTGCATTAGATACATCTTCCTAGTACCAGGTTCTTCATGGCACAGGTTCAACAAGGTGCTGGAAACAATTCCTCGGAGAGTTTGGTCCATACTGACACAATAGCATCACACAGTTACTACAGATTGGTTGGCTGCACGAATAAAAGGATGTCCACCACAGGTAGGTTGTGGTGTTTAAACAATGCTGCTTTTGCACTAAACTAAGAAAATATCCTCCACTTTCATGTTTTCATGCCAGATCACCTGAATGTTGCAGCAGAAATTCAGACTCCTCAAACCAGTTTTTCCAGTCTTCCATTGTCCAAATTTGGTGAGTTTGTGCAAACTTAGGAGTTCTAAACTGACAGGAGCGGCACCCAGTGGAGTTTTCTGCTGATTTAGCCTGTCTGCTTCAAGGTGCGATGTGTTGTGTGTTCAGAGATGCTTGTTTGTATACCCTGTTTGTTACGAATGGTTATTTAGAGCCACAAAAATTTCAGCAATTGTCTCAAAATTTCATCTTGAAAATTGATGATAGTGTCATAAATTGCAGGGACAAGGTAAAAAACTTGGGCGTGTGGTTCGACATGGTGCTCTCCTTCGAGTCTCATGTAAAAGAGATAACAAAGACTGGCGTTTATCATTTGAGGAACATAGCCAGAATCAGCCAAGTTTTGTCAAGCAACACTGCAGAGGTTCTTGTCCATGCATTTGTGTCTTCACGTATTGATTATTGTATTGCTCTTCTTTCTGGGCTACCAAAGAAACGTTTTAGAGGTCTACAGATGGTGCAAAATGCAGCTGCTCGCATTTTAATAAGAACTGGGAAATTTGAGCACATTACCCCTGTACTGAGATCTCTTCATTGGCTACCTTGTCAGGTTCGAGCAGATTTTAAGGTCCTGCTGCTCACCGACAAGACTTTAAACGGATTGGCACCTTCATACCTCTCCGACCTTTTACACCTTTACAATCTACGGTCTACGATCTCAGGACTCTGGCCTTCTAAAGGTTCCTAGAGCCAGAAAAAAGACAATTGGAGAGCGTGCTTTTTCTTTTCGTTTCTGTGGAACAACCTCCCTCAAGATATTAGGCAGGCATGCTCTGTGGAGGTTTTTTAAAACTAAGTTGAAGACACATTTGTTCACCCTATCTTACATGTCTTAATTCTATGGCTTTTAGTTTTTAAATTTTTACTGTTTTTTACTTGTATTGCTATGTATCGCTTTTATTATTTTATTTATCTCTTTAGTTTCAAATAGTTGTACAGCACTTTGTTTGAAAGTGCTTATTATTATTATTATTATTAGTAGTAGTAGTAGTAGTAGTAGTAGTAGTAGTAGTAGTAGTAGTAGTAGTATTAGTATTATTATTATTACTATTGTTGCCTTCCTTTATTGAAGTCATTTGGTCATTTTCACCCAGAAAGCTACTGGTCACTGGACAGTTGCTCTTTTTGGACCATGCTCTGAAAAACCCTAAAAACCCTGGTTGTGTGGGAAAATCCCAGTATATCAGCAGCTCCTGAAATACTAGGGCTAACCTGTCTGGCACCAACAACCATGCCAAAGTCAAAGCCAATTAAATCACCTTTCTTCCCCTTTCTGATGTTCAATTTGAAGTTCAGGCATACCTACAAAGTAGCTGTATACTTGTGATTTCCATCAAAGCATGAAATTGAGTTTCAAGTACACAATAATAATTAGATTTTCAAAAGTCATACAATAAAATGTAGCAGCAAAACCCTGAGTATTGTTTTAATTGATATAAGAACGAGACACAAACAACACTTTGCAAAGGAGGGCTGCAAAAGTTAGGTCCGAATGAGCAAGTGCCTGCTGTCGAACAAGCCCACTGCCAGCAACAAACTGAAACACGGTCTCACCTTTGGCCCCCAGACTACAAGACCACCTGGGTCAACAGAACACAAGCGCGACCCTGAAACACGGCCGCAGCCTGATGAGAGAAATCATCAACAGAGGCAAACAAACTCAGCTGCTCTTCCAAATGCTGGCTATAAATACCACAGGATCTTTAGCATTCTGCACCGCGGCAAAGAGAGAGCATCAAAGATCAATAATTTATGCAAGCAAGAGAAAGTTGTCAGATCCCACAATGCCGGCGCACAGAGTTAAAGCATGCAGCTTGTTTACAGAGCCATCTCAGAGAAGGATGCCACTGATTAATCAGCACCTGACAGCCATGTTGAAGAGAAAAGGAAAATTTTGTTGAACAGGGAAAAATATCATCATAAGACTGAACAAGCACTTTTTTCCATACATGTTTAAAAGAAAGTGAGGAAAACAGACAGGGAGAATGATAGACTGTATTTGTGAATTTTGCAACAGCTAACAGAGTTTTGATGAAATGTAGGGTGGCTGCCAACAGCAGTGGCACTGATTCACACGCCGTTTTCTGTTTCTTCTTTTTTCAGAAAGATCCTGGATGCCCACCAGATATCTACTGAGCATCTAAAGCACTAATGACTGCTGCCTTTCACCATTATTCGCCGAGGAGTGTATGTGAATGTGCTAAATATTTACCGTTTACTTAAAGCTGCCTTGGTTTATGCTTTTTGACCACTCAGAAGTGAAAGAACCAAAAAAAAACCCCCACAATGATGGCTGATATGGTGGCAAATAATTGCCTATCTACATAATCAGGAGTGAGGCTCATTTATGTGGCGTGATATTATAAAATATCAGAATAATATTTTAAAAATACATCTCAAAATATCTGACACTTAAGCCCAGAGTTAGCTTTGTCAAACTGTTATACCCTCTACTTTTGACTACCTCCCAGCCAGGAGGTCACTTAAATAACACCGTAAACACTGTCTCAGTTCTTATTTCACCACATCACCAGATCCTAGACTCCTCTACCCAGTTATTCAAGGTCAAGCCCTTCCTGTGCACCGATCTGTTTGCTAAACTTCTTACCCACTTTCATTTTTGTCCACAGACAAAAATTTCCAGTTGCTGCCAAACTCCAGCCACTTATCCACCTCTGCTCTGGAGCTGCACTGATCTCCTGGTTCCACAGATTAATCTTCCTGGCTTCACTAAACTCGTCTCCTCTGGTCAATCCACAAGCTGCCACTTTGAACCTTTCCCCCTGGCTCTCTTGGTTTCCTCTGTTATAAAGACACTTGGTAAACAATCTGAATTCTTGTTAAGCTTGTAAATAGATGATTCTTTGTTTCTGCACCCTACCTGTTTTCACAGTTCTGCATTTAGGTGTTCTGTCTAGCCTAAAGACATATGTTTGCCGTTGCTCTTGTTGTTTTTGGAGTGTTTTTGTTTCAACTCATTGAAAGGCATTTAAAAATGAAAAATCATCTTTTTAAACCTAGAATGAGGTTTGTCCATTAATTCAGTGTGCTGTAATGGCCACTTGTGGTCACAGATTGTTTTTCTCCAAAATTTACATCAGCAGCTTATTAAAATTGGGCTGTGTTTTTCTGCCTTATGATTTGCGTTCCTCCTCTGAAGCAAAGTTAATTGCTCCTTTTGGGAAAATGCAGTTGAACTTTAACCCTTAATCCTTGAAAAATAGGATATGAGAGCGTCCTAATTTGCAGTGGAAATATGCAGAAATGTCAGCAAATTTTGTATTTTTATTTTTTCAGAATAATTCGGGGCCGAATGTTTTGGGAATTTGATTTGATAAGACTCATGAGCTCTATATAAAATGGTAGATTAATTTAAGCACAACCATCTTTTAATGTCATCCCCAAAGAACTGCCCAGTATGACCAGAATTGTCTCTTCCCAACCTCTGGGAGCTGCCCTCTGTAGGTTTCCACCGCCCTTGCTGTTTAATCAAAATGAGGGTCGATTTCTAGAGTTCAAGGCTGCGATGATCTCACAGCTCCCCGCTGGTTCAATTTAAAATGAGTCGACAATACAGACTCATTTTGGCCCAGAGAGCCAACACTGAAACAGAGCTGATGTCTCTCCTCCTCCTCCGCTCTGTGTCACTGGCCTCATCCTGAGAGAGAGCACCATCCATCACAACTCCCAGTCTCCACTGACACTTCTCACTTAGGCTGAGGGATGATGCTACAAACAGAATGCCGGCACTCACGATTGAGTATACTTCTTAATGCTTATTAAAGGGTAAAACGTATTCATTTGAGCTCTAAGCTAAACTACATTTGTCATAATAACACAGTTTAATCAATAACATTGTATTGATCGCTGCTTATAATTACATTTATTATTAATTTTTCTCCAGCATATTAACATTTTAATTGTTCTTGAGGACATAAAGTATAACTCTATCATTTTTTAGCATTATTTAATATTTATATATAAGTCCTCTTTGTTCATTGATGTTTGAACCTCACCTCGTCTTTGCATTTGCCGTTTTCATGCTGAGGATGGCTTACATTTTACCCTTTAACAAACCATATTCACTAGTGATTGGTACCATTCTGACTGCGCACTCTCTACATCTTCAAATTTTTGAGTTAAGTGTCCTGTTACTTTCTGTTCTATTTTGAAGCAATCGTTCTATGTATGACTCTCTCACATTATTATGAACTTCTTTTCATTGAGGTTTGGAGGTATTTGTTTATGCACAGCTCTCTGGACTGCCCAAATCATCACCCCTCTGCCACCAAGCTTGACAGTTAGCATGACAATTTTAGTTTTCACCAAATGTGGCACTGTGCACTACATCTCCATTTGGCCTTGTGTGTCCAAAGGACATTTCTCTAGAAATGTTTTTGTTTGTCCAGACGTCACTTTGCACACCTAAGCCATGTTGTGATGTTCTTCTTAGAGAAAAGAAGTCAACGCTGCCACTGTATTTATACGTTACACATTAATGAAGGGTGCTGTGAGTGCGACTACAAACAAAGTGTCACTCTGTGACAGGATGGGAATTGAGAGGGGGGTGTTTGCGAGAGGCCCCGTGCCTTTCTTTAATTATGTCTCCCAGTTCCACTGTTGTTGAGAGATCTGGGTCAGATAATGAATTTTTCTTGACTTTTTTTTTTCTTTTTAAATTTATAGACCTGACCTGCAATCTCTGTCGACAAACCAGACAAAACCTAAGTGTGGGTCTCTCAGAATTAATGATCCCTGTCTAAAGAGCATGTAAGGGGAGCTGTGTCCATGTACAAGGGGCAGCTAGAGGAGCTTTCTGCAGGCGGGAATCTATCCAGGTCAGCTTTGAACCAAAATGCATTCATAACAGTTCCTTTCAAAAAGTGCAGACACTGCGTTTGCTTTTTTCTTGCTTCACTCAGGTAACAGCAGAATAAAACACAAAAGTTTTATTGCCAGGGTCACAGGAAGAAAACCCCATTGTTTGTGTAAACCACACAGCCTGTGTGCCCTCCCCTCTGCTGCTGTAATATTTCCAAGCATTCAACAGTGCACCATAATAGAATACAACATGAACAATTCCAGTTTTATCATAGAACCAACATGACCCTGCTAAAGCTATTCTAAATATATAATTTCAAGAGGACTGCTTCCAAAGAATTGAAATGTTCCCGCTGGAGGAATTTGTACAGTTAACAGCTAAAGGGTGACATGTTTTCTCAGTAAAGAGTTGAGACAGAGCAAAGTTCCTGCAAACATTAGTGCAGGTAAATAAATGACAGATGACTGGAGCAGGTAATGGACTGACCTTTTGACTAATTGTTTGTGTAAAAGAGTCTGTGTGGACCTACTGACACAGGTTCCTTTTGAAATAAGTATGAGTATAAAAGACAGCTTTAAAAAGGGTTTACTTGTTTTAAGTATTAACTTGGAACTTTAGAGAGAAGCTTTCTTGGCTGGCCAGTATTATAGGTCACCTGTAAAATTCAATAGGTGAGACGGTGTCTTACCCCGGGGCCTTGAGGAGATTCTGGAGGAGAAGCTGGTGGAATGCGTTTCCGATCTAGAAAAAAGAAAAACAAACGCACAACAAAGAAGATAAAGGCATTCAACCTAGAAATGTACACATCTGTAAAAGCCTTCCACTTCTACGACGTATTCATGCTGAAGTCTTCATTATTCATCTGGAAATGTGCTAACAGCTCCAGTTCATTGTTTAACAAGGTTAATTAACAACATTGTAATATCTTCCACATGCTTTCTGCACCTGGTAGCACAGTTCATTTTATAGTTTGGTTAGACATTCAGTGGAATATTAGCTTGTGAGAGGGAATAGAAGTTGACTGCAAAATGCCACCTTTGTAATTGCTTTCCTGATGATTGGATTTGCGGTGAGCTGACATCTTGAGGTATAAAAAAATACACTGTGATAATGTTTACTCAGTGCAGTGCACAGTGGAGTATATAGCTGCGCAGAGCACTGGAATACTATTTACAGACCTAGCAAATCTATCCAATTTCACACAGATAAGGAGGTGAGTTGGATTTAAATTTCACACTGACTTTAAAGTCTGACAATGCTTCCTGAGATTTTTGGTTCGTAGCCATGGTAATACTGAAATGAAAGGTTCTCTAGTATCCCTTTGTCCTCCCTCTCCCTCACGCTGTCTCGCTCTCCGTGCTGGGCTTGACTGGCCTTTTGGAAATTGCTTCGGTTTGCCTGGGGTGTCTTAGTGTAGCTCCCATCTGTTCGGACTACGTGCACACAGAGTGGACATGGTGCTGCACTGGCTGGCTCTGTTTCACAAATGTGCTCTGGCATGCCCCCCCACCCCCACCCCCTCTGGCAGCCATTTTGTTTTTAGGGCTTTCTCACTGTTTTTACTTCTCGAGCCCACGGAGAGTGTGTATCACCTCATTAGCTGGACTAATGTGCAATTAGCCATTTATTTGTGATCCCTCAGAGGCCTTCTCGACAGATGAGTGAACTACCACATGTGCGGCTGGTGAATTCAGACACCTTTACGAGCAGTAAAGTTATACAGCTACGTAAGGACGACGGCCCATTAAAATTAATTTAAGAACATCTGCGTCTAACCAGCCAGATATGCTCCCTGATCTTCTTCTTAGCTCATCAGTATCAACAGGGAGCGATGCATGATGGTCACGTAAACGACAAGGAATTAAGCGACTAAATTATAGATTAATAAAAGCGTACAGACTTCAGAATTTCCAACATTGTAATGCAAAGTCAGCATGTACCGTATGAGTTAAAGAATCCTTCTGAGATCCGGTTCTTTCTGACATGAATGCATCAATAACAGCGAATTTCAGATGGAGGGTGCATTTAAATTAGCTATCTCCAGTTTAAAGCATCCTTTCTGGCATATGTTTAAATCCATGCAAATGCAGTCTTGGAAAAAAAACAAAGCTGAGGATGATCAAGTTGCCTAAATCAAAGAATGGCAGTGATTCATGGTCTCATTCTCCTCTGAACACCAGCCCAAATCATTCAAGCTTCTTGGGCAACCCTCTGAAGACGCGCGAACACTGATTAAAATGTCATTACTGACAATGCGCACTGCCAGAAGCTTTCTCTACACACCGATGAAGTAGACCCCTGATCAACCGCATTCTTGTCTCAAAAGTTAACAGCATCATTAGGAAGGTAAATCATCGAGCATACAGCCTGGGTCCACTCAAGTTTTTTCTGCTGTCACCGGGATTGAGTGGCTGTATGCAGTGTTTACTACACTTTTTTAATCAATTCACTGGCAGACACAGAGCAAATCAGCAGTTTGTGTTTCAATAAGAGATGCAGGCAGTGGCACATCATTTATCTTTGGCTGCTTGCAGGATGTGGAATATTTAATCAGAACTTTGTTTCAGTGGGAGGCCTCCAAAGCTCAGGGTTCAGCAGTTATTTTTAGAGTATCGTGGAACATCCGCGCTTAATTGGAAAAGATTTAAAAAAAAAAAAAAGAAGAAGAAGAAGAAGCTTCTGCTGGAGAAATCCAACAGCATCCACTGATAACTCCCTACCAATGTGACAAATAAGGGGCACGGTTCAGACTTAATTTTACACTCTTCATCGTAATGCTTACGGAAAGCAAAGAAGAACCAATATGCATGGCTGATATGTTCTTTCTGGAAAAATGTTTTTCAAAGCTTTACCACAAAAACCTCAACAAAGAGAGTCCCACAGTAAGAGTATCTTACCGTTACTTATTGCTTATTATGAATCATGAATATGTTTTTTAGCACCACTTTGATATTCTTTACCCCGATATCCATCACATCTACTTTTTGAATGTCTGCAGAAGTTGAGTTGCTGAAAAAGCACAAAGACAGTGTGCACTGTCTAAACACAGGCTTTCATTAAAATCAATCATCAGTCATATGTTTTCACTTGATAGCTGTGGAGCTTGTTCTTGAACTGTGAATTGTGTCTTACTGCAAAATATTAAAGAATAATTCCAGTTTAAACATTAAACAGTTTCACCACATTCAGCAGCTTTAACAATATTACAAACCACCAACAATATTTTGGTAATATGCAATATTCTTGTAGAAGCAATCATCCTGAAACGCCTCTGGGCACTTATTTGAGCAGTTATTTTGAGTCACTATATTTATTAAATTTAATTTCCCAGTCCGTGAACTGCCACCTTATTTTTGTGAAGGGCTTTGTGTGTCCACATGATCTTATGAGCTGCGTAGTCTGGGGCAATGTATTCCTTGTAGGGCCTCCCAAAACAAACTGCTCCTGGGTGAGCGGCTAGACTAAGATCAATTAAAAAAACACTAAACAAACAAACAAAACAAAAATCGAGGGACATGGAATTTCCACTCTGAGAGCAGATGTAAGATGATTTTGCAAAGTAATGCAGGTTTAATATCAGAGAGGCCCTAATGGACAGCCAACGTCTTCACCAATCCCTTTAGGTGTATCCTTTATTCCCCCCAGACTCCAATGATAAAGTATATTGATCACGTAGAGAGCAGGTGGCTCTATTGAGATAACATGTGCACAAGACAGGCTAGTTCGATGCCTGTTGCTTCAAAGTTTGGCTGATTGCAAACAGGTGCCGTTGCACTATTGAAGTGCACCCAACCTATAAACACACGCATGCACAGAAATCAGACTACACTCTTTCCATTTTAAAAAATTATAGATGTAAGCAGTGAATAGCCTTTTATGTCTTTTTGTGGAGGAAAAGTCTTTGTATGAGCTTTCCAATTAATGTGTGCTTAAAAAGCTATTATGAATTACATAATGATATTTACCCTGTGAAGGTGATGAAGGTGATCTTCTCTGGCGAGGCACGTCTACCTGTTTTATCCTCAGGGATGGCTTTGGGCTGGATGCCTTCCTTTCCAGGCTGGATGA
The DNA here is from genome assembly GCF_057381845.1 of Rhamphochromis longiceps. Taxonomy (NCBI): domain Eukaryota; kingdom Metazoa; phylum Chordata; class Actinopteri; order Cichliformes; family Cichlidae; genus Rhamphochromis; species Rhamphochromis longiceps. The sequence goes on along the minus strand of NC_140576.1, from coordinate 9,565,614 downwards.
CAGCCAAAATTTGATCATATCCTTTGCTTCTGAGACCTCCTTGAGAGAAGGAAGTTTCAGACATTTCAACAAAAAAAACAAAAACAAAACAAAAAACAGAATGAAGAGTTCAGATTCTGCAGGGAAACGAATGAAAAAGCTGACAGAAGAAAGAAGACGTGATAGTGACATGCAGTTATTTCCAAACACCCAAGCAGTGTTGCAATCCTCTGCAAGGTGTGAAAAGTTAAGTCATATTCAAATCAAATCAAATCAAATCACTTTTTATTGTCACATCACATGTGCAGGCACACTGGCACAGCACATGCGAGTGAAATTCTTGTGTGCGAGCCCCACAAGCAACAGAGATGTGCAAACACAACAACACAAACGAGCAAAATACAAGAATGGCCAACCTGAAACTAATAAATATATGTACAATATATAATAGTGTATGCATTTCTGGATGTGTATACTAAATATTTTCCTACGTGTGTGTGTGTGTGTGTGTGTGTGTGTGTGTGTGTGTGTGTGTGTGTGTGTGTGTGTATACACATTTTTACAAATTAAATAGTAAAAAAATAAAATAAAATAATAATAATAATAATAATAATAAAATATATAAAATATACAGAGTTGAATATGTGCAAAACAAGTGGCATTTATATACAGTGTGGAGTGCATATTAGGACGACTTGGGCACCCTTTGAAATTTTTGATACCGTCACCAAAACAATGTCACTTGCAGACAGCTGCCTACATCCATGCTATAAAATATCATGCAGAATTTCAGAGTAGAGCCTTCAGGGATGATAGAACCTGACCTTGAACGGTACTGTACGGGGGCCTAGCATGAAACCCAAGTGCGAATGTAGATGATGTGAAAGCTTTTGAATTCAGGGAAGCAGTGTTGTGAGTATTGAAGGCTGCTGAAAAACCTCGTTTAAACACCTTTCAGTGGATTCTTCACATTTTAGTCTTTCGACAAAAGCATTCTTCTGTGCCATTGTATTACCTGAGCTGTGCCTGGAGCTGAGATTGGTGCAGGGCTCTGAGCTTTGGCAGACACCTCTGTGCTGTAGACCATGGCTCCATGAGGGTTTGGCTTTGCACCTCCTTGCAATACAAGCTGTATCTCTTCCCCCTTCCACTCAGCTGGCTCCTGGAAGGGACACCAAATCCCCCAACGAAGGCTATGCAAGAAAGCAGCGCGGGATGTAGAGGTAGCAGATAGCTGTGTGATGGAAAACGACAGAAGAATAGGGAATTCAGACATTGATATGATGATCTCGCAAAAAGAAACCAGCGATTAAACTGTTGTAAAAACTAAACCGAATGTAGTCTTTTCTCTTTCATCCAACTGAATAATTACAATCTTTTACAGTGTTTAACTGTGATCAATTGATAACGTTATTTAATTTATAAAGCAGAGCATTAACAGTCTCCAAGTACGACCAAAGAACAAAAACATAATTTAATTTGCCAACTTGTAAATCCTTATCTCTAATCACAAAAATGAACTGCAAGAGGCCTTAAAACTGTGTGGCATGGTGGTGCTTGTCGTTAGCACTGAGCATTCTCTAAATCCCACATCGCACACACGTTTTGGAAGCAGCTTTGCTGTGTTTGAACATGATTTACAATCAGTGCCGCTGAGGCTCTACTTCAGCCGTCCCAGGAAAAGTAAAAAAACATTCTGCTTTAAATCATCCACAGAGAGACTCAGTGGTTTTGCTGAATCGATTAATAAGCTGGTCAGCCTCAGACGATTGTAATCAATCATAGGCAGGACAGGACAGAATACACAACAAGCCTACTAGCCCCACACTGCTCCAAGACAAAGCCGGCCATGTAATAGTTTGCTGAATGCTTCAAATTCCACTGAGAATAGTTCTTTAATGTAACACCATAATCTGGCACTATAGAAAATCAGTCATAAAAGTAGTGTCTTTATTCTAAATGTCATACAGTACCTGTTAATGGTACAATAGAATACAATTATCCATGCAATGTGTTGAGGAGATTTTAGCTAATTTTGTGCCATATAATCTACAAACTAATCTAAAACCACTCTTGCAAAGGTCAACTAAAAAAAAGTAATGATATTCAGAGTGTGGTGGTTTCAGTTCTTTCTTCATTCTATATAAAAAGTTAAGTCCCATCGTCTGGGAAGGTAGGAGAGCAAAGCAGAACTGCTTTTCCATAAAGTCACTTTTTACTTCAGTATATAAAAGGAGAGCAGCCAAAAGGTTAAAAGAGTCTTCACCATGATAGATCCAGTCAAAAATTCACTAGACAGAACATATCTTACTTAGTACCACAGAGGCTATTCCAGATGGGAGCAGCATTTGTGTAATTGTGTTTCTGTTTCCTGTTTGCCACTAGAGTTCAAGATGTTCATTCACAATCCAGTACCATCTTTCAGCAGAGTTCCCAATTACACATCATGTTATCGTATGGCCTTGTAGGCCTTATGGAACTTTCCAAGATTTAAAAATAAAAGCAGGATGGGCACCAGTTGGGCTGATGGGGTGAGCAGGTGCTGCAAGGCTGAAATGCAGCAACCTGGGTCAGAGTCCAACCCAAACCCCCTCTGCTGGGTATCTGCTGCCAGCCTTTCTCCCGGCTTTCCTGTTCGCTCTCCACTGTCTAACAAAGGCAAAAGGCCCAAATAAATGCAGGGCCATACTGATTATGTTCTTGATAGGCTCTCCAGGCTTTCTATTTGTAGTAAAACCATTTTCTTTAAGCATAAATAACATTATGCTCCACAATCCATGTTATGGCATTTGCTGTTTAACACACTAAACTAACAGCAGCAGCAGGAGCTACCTGATAACAGTCACCACAACCAGCTGGCGTATACAATTTTGGATACAGTTTCTGTTGAGATTCAACTCCTAACAATTGCTGTAGTTATCTTTTAGCCTCAAGAGTGGATGTTGCAATCACTTGTAAATCTTGAACTTACCAATCAGGACACTGTGTAATCAGTAATATTGTCAAAAACTCAGATTGGCTGTAAATAAATAATTATTTTAGTCACTCAATCCGCTTAAAATCATACAGGACTCTCTAGTGGGACTGTAGCCAGATTAGACACTGGCATTAACAGTAAGTGGACACTTTCTCTCTAAATAGGACGTGATACAGATAAACACTGGTTGGAAGTTCATCCATTTCAAGCACGCCTAGGGTAGAGCACGCAAACACAGGAATTAATCCCAGTGCTCTGAAAAATAGGGATGTCGTGTAATCGACAGGCACATCTCTAAATCAGTTAAGACATTTTAGATGAAATGTATAGTGGGAGAAGATGAGTATATATGTGTTGTGACATCCTTCTCGATTTCACTGAAATAAAGCATAGTTTTTATCAGACATTTTTCACTGAAAAGATAAAAACAAACGAACGCCCACATTCATAAAATTGTACTTTCATAATATCAACGAAAGATTCAGAAGAAGAACGAACGAAGACTTTTCGGTGCGATATCACATTTCTATTTAAATGAAAGAGAAAGGGGTGACTGTCACAGCAATGACTGCATGCTATTTAATTAGCTGCCAGTTTCCACCACAATTAATATACCTACAAATCCAATATGGCATGATGAAACACCATCTAAGGTGAATGAAAAGCAAGACTAGTGCATTTCTGTGCACTGCTTTCTTAAATAAATTGTGATCTGTGCGGTCATGGTTATTGTAGTATCTTTTGTTGACCAAGCCATCTACCACGGTGTCCCTCCTTGAGAGATTTTTCTTACAGCACCGCGGTGCACTGACCTTTGCAAAAGAGGTCCTTGTCATGTAAGCTTAAACTTAGATCATTTTGTTCTATTCCTGTGAAAAATAACCAGTGCACTCTTTGTTTTTCTGTTGAGGGCTGCTTCAAAATGTCAGTTTACTATGAATTATGCAAAGTAATTTCACTGCCCAGTTAACAAAGCCCAAAGTGAAGTGTTCAGATAGCTTAATGGAGCTGACATTTTGAATACTACAAGTGAAAGTGCACTGCAGCAGGGACTACGTGTGGTAAAGGTGTAAAGGTTAAATTCATGTCAGCTCCCTGCTTGACAGCAAATTTGAATATTCGCTTTTATAATATACAATAGACGAACACCTAATCCTGCAGTGTTTATTAAGTTCTTCGACTGCCGTTTACTTCCTTTTATACTGACAAACCAACCTTCGGACTTTGTGTTTGGTTTTTGTGTTTGGGCTGAGATACCTGCCAATTTCACACTCATGTAAACACTATGGTTGTCGCTTGTGTGACACTTTAGAGGGAATTAAGCAGGAGAGTACCCAGTCCTGCCATTAAAGGTCTGTTATTCCATCTAAAAAACTCTTTAAAGCCTCACATATCTCAAGTGGCCAAAGTTGCTGATCAATACTCCATTCTTCTTGAAAGGGAGCCAGTTTCAGACTATAATTTTACCCTCTAGTAGCACAGACATTAACAACAATTTTTTTAACTTCAGAACTATATGGCAGACATAAAACAGATAGCACTGTATTCCCCGTTCAGGCATTGCCTGTTTTTCTATTTCATGGGGGTTGAATTAATAGGATGTTTTATATGAAATGTTAAATCAAACAAGTCTATTTTCAAAGCGATGATTTTGTTCAAATGAGTAGACTAGAGAAAGATCATTTTATGGCACAGGGAGTAGCCAGTAAAAATTGCAAGGCAATTTATCTAATGTGTCTCTTTTTTTTTCGTACTTTGTGTCTGTAACGTCTCTGTGCTCTGTGCAGAACATGAGGGAAAGAACAAAATGAGTGTCTCGCACATGACCCAACGCTCACTTCTTGTATTATTCAGTGAATATATTGCAGGAGTGATTCGGGAGCAAAAACGCTGGCCGAGCTCTGAGAGAATGAGAGAGACAAAAGACCAATCAGGGGGTCTTTTCTATAGGGACGCCTACAGCCTTGGAAAAAAAGAAGAAGCTTTTATCTGTCCAAAACTCAATGCTTATCACACTTTCAGTCTTCCAATCATAGGAAACTGAGCCCATGTTCAGAATTGCACCAAGTAGCTGAATGGGAATCTAAAAGGAATGAGAAGTGAGCTAAACACCCATCAAAGTTACAAATATGAAGTTATTAAAGGTCAAAGTGGAGGCGTTTGGGGGTTTTTTGCCTTTTCTTCTTTTGGCAGGTTTACAAAAACAGAATTCTGCGATTATAACAATGGCAACGAAAGATATCACACCAAGAAATAATTCTCTTTTAGACGCAAAGTGTGAATCACTGTCACGGTTTCAGTACAGCGGTTTTAAAATGCTTCAGGACAGTGCGATCTACATATGAACTGCAAAAAAAATAAAATAATAAAGCACCAAAAACGTGGGGTGGCAAACAATAGGACTGAGGGGATCTCAAAGGGACTCTTGAGGTTTGAGTAAACAAACAGGATAATAGTTCCACTCAAAGCCAGGCAGAAAAATTCACAATATGCATGTAATCCTTCTACAGAAACAGTCATCAGAATTCAAAAGGCAGGAGCTTAAGCGCTACAATATTCATTTCCGTGATTACACGACAGCCGAGATCAATGGCACATCTACATGCAGGTGTAAGGGCTTTAACGGTATCGTGGTAAGAGCACAGCACCGTAGGAGGCAGTCAGCTGACGCATTTGTGTTAAGGGCCTCTGGTGAGAAGAAAGTTGGCGAGAGGGTCAGACGAATCGACTTATTCTGAGCACCACAGTGTGTCAGTGAGACTTAATCAATCCCAAAGCCTGCTGGTGACAGCAGAGAGACATCAAATCAATTGCATTATATTTCACTGGCAATAAAGTATGACTCTTTGCACTCGCGCCGTTTTGGGGAGGAAACATTTGAATTAATCAAAAGAATTTGTCATTTGAATTGAAAGTTGTTTTTCCACGTGTTCGCTGTTGTGCCGGTCACTATGTCGGACAAGGCAGAATGATCAATAGCCAATTTCCCCAAAGTGTGATTACACCGTTGATTTGAGCGTTAAAGGCTACATTTAAAATAAGAGCCATTAACTTTCACTCAGAGAGCAACCCTGCACTTGTTTCAATAGTGCACCGGGGAGGGGGGAAAAAATAGAAACAAAAGCCTGAGGCAAAACCAGAGAAGCGGCAAACTTTTTCATAAAGTTGCACTGGGGAAAAAAAACCAAAAACAATAACAGCGATGTCACCGCACACATAATTGCTCCAACTGGTAAAGTGTTTTCTAAGGGAAGAATCCATCAACCTTGTTTAGAAGTGTAAAACATAACGCTGCAGCATTTCTAGACAAATAAGTGTGTCTGTTCTCAAACATAATACAGAGTGGAAACAAAGATCTCACGTCTGTAACCCAGAGCAAGAAAAGTAATCATCAAACTTTTGGGGGACACCGAGGAGAAGACAGGAAGAAGGAAATTATTATAAAGGTGACAGAAGGCGAGTTTTGCACATCAAAGAGAGCTGAAAACGCATATCCCAGCAGACAAGAAGAACTGGAGGAACAGACACTTACCAGTGCAATTTACTACAACTTATTAACTCAGAAAAAGTAAGAACATATAAAAAGGGGCTGGGGAAAGCCACCGTTAATTTAAGGAACAACCACCAAGTCAGACTGGCTCCTGTTGTGCCTGTTTAAGTTTTCTTAATGTGCCCAAATATGAAGGAGCCAAGTTTGCGATACGCCGAGATAAAGCAGTATGCAGAAACATATTTTTGGAAAAGCTCAAAGAAAAATGGCAAGACACTCATCGACTCGGGGCTTTCTAGAGAATGGCAGGAATTAATCCTAAATTAGGGGGCTGTGAGTATTGATGAGAGACAAAGTCTGACAGTTATTACCATTACCGCAGTCTGTTGGGCTGTTCGAGTCATTATTTCAGCCAAGACCCTGTGACAGGCACCGGCCCACAGCTCCCGCTACTTATTCTCTACAATGAGAAGCCCTGAAGGAAGTGAGAGAACATGCACAGAGATCATTAACTTAAGAGCACTAAACCACTCACATTTTCATCCATCTGTACAAGTAGTCCAAATGAACCCAGCAGGCTTCTGTGCTCTACTCAGCTCACCAAGGCCAAATCAAGCTTGGGAAGGAATTGTGTTCCTTTTCAGCTCTCGCTGTTGACAGGCACAACTTCAAGGAGGTGTTCATGATAGTCACTCAGGCTCAGGCCAATTTGCCGTGGACATGCATGTCTTTTATTCGAGCTTTGATGTTCGACAGTACACACCGATAGACATAGCTCTGACGGTTAAGCGTTTGACTCGCTCAATTTTATTCTGGAATGTTTTTTTGAAAAGAAGCATAGTGAAACGCTTAAACCCATTAGCAGATATTTTGCTGGCTTTTAGGAAAATTATAGTTTAGGCACAGACCAAATGCTCAGGATGGAGGTTTTTATCCTCGCTCTAGCAGTTTTACAGACGTTATCATCACTTGGCTGGTCCGCCGCTTTGGACCAGCCTCATTAAGTGATGGACCATTTGAGTTTTGTTTTTTTCCACAGTGAGGGGGTGCAAAAACATCCATAAGACAAACTCAACTCATGACATATGCCTTATTAAATTCTGGCAAGTAGAAACATAATCAGTAGTTTTCTCATTTAAAATAATACAGACACATTTAACTGACAGCGACAATATGAAGTGCTTCACATGATTATCAATTCCTCATCAAAGCATCAGATCACTCGTACCTCTTTGCATGAAAATTCAAATCACCAAAAGATAATCGTAATACGATAAGCTGATATAATCACTCGCTGAAAGTTAATGACACCGCGTGCACGTGAGAGTTTACGCCAAGCAAATACCTTTTCCAAAACAAACCTGTCGACATGATATCTCAAAATTAATCGTGTAATATTTTTCGTCTCCAGTGCACTGATATACTGATATACTGCAGACTCAGATTTGTCTAATCTGCCCTAGTTGTGATGAGCTGTATGCAACAGTGGAGAGGAAAAGCTAAATTAGACTTTTCTACAGCTGCTTGGGCTTCAAATGTCTCTGAAATGCTACTGACTTCTTTATGCAACTGCTATTTTAAATGAAAATCAAGTCTGGACTGAATCTCATCTACATTAAAAAAAAAAAAAAAATCCCCCCCCCCCCAAAATAAATAAATAAAAATAAATAAATAAAACAGCCCCAGTCTGAGCAGGCCATTCACAAGAAAACTATTAGATGAGCAAACATCATCACCAATGCCTCTCTGGCTGCCAGGGCCCTGCATCCGTCTGGAGAAGGATGGCACTGCTGGCAGGCACTGACAGGGTAAGACTCACTCTGGGCCAATCGCAGGGGGAGATTGATGCACTTCTCACTGGGGGGGAGAACTGACATTCATTTTAATTAGGCGGGCGAAATATTGTCTCTGCGGCACGCAGCCTTACTTGCCTCAGCTTCACATTTGGAAGGAAGGGGGCGGGGGCCCGGGGAGCAATGCCCTCAGAATAGGCCACCGATGAGCTAAATATATCACTTTTAAATCCTGATGACATTACTTTGCTTAAGATGTTTGATTAACATTTAATTAACATTTGTATGACATTTCAGATCAGTAGCAAACAAATATATAACCGGTTTCATTGAGGGAGCGGGCCACACCAAGAGGGAGGTCTACACCCTCCCGTTATGTAATGCCAGCAGACCGGAAGAACTGCGACCAAGGGAGGGGCTCGTGAGTTCACAGAGCGGTGTTACAGTAAAGTAGATGTTCTGATAAGCATTTGATTGGGAAGAGCTTCGCAAGATACTTTTCATTCAGCAAACATCATTAAACCCTGCAGGGGCCCACAAAAACCACTCAACACACACACGCACACTCAAAAGCACACAAACAGCTACTTAAGGGAAATACCTGTCGGTGAGCCAATTAAAACCCAAATAAAATCCTCTGTGGCACAGAGGAGAAGTTCTACACCATCACGTTTAATAAACCCAGCCACAACCTATGTCGCTGCTTTCTGCTCCACATACTGTTTATCCTCCATCCCCTGGCAGTGACAACCGAGACAGAGAGAAGAATAAAAAGATCATTAAGAGAGTAATATTTATTATAGCTCAGCTAATGGAAGGATTGTCAAATACCAAACGCGACACATGCCCGCGTAAGACTCTGAACCACAATTACTAAGCCATCAGTCAAGTGTGTATTGGCTCATTCAATATATTAACAGTAGAGTTTTTAATATGCTGCCGGAGGAGCAGCTTACTATTTCCTTATGTTGATGTTCTAATTAGCACAATAAACAGAGCGACTTCAGCTCTTGTCGAGGCACAGAGACAAGGCGGAACTGCACCTGTGACAACACAGCAGGCCTGTCAAGCCTCAGATTGCTGAACACGTTGAATCAGTCTGCGTGGGGTTATGGTGAAAGCGATACTCCACATATCAGTGGAAAAAGCAAGAAGAGGAAAGAGCAAAGAACTTGTTAACCCCCATTTTCCAACCAACCAACTTGTATACTACATACAGTAGTAATCAACACTTCTTACAAGCAAAGAGCTGCTTCATTTTGTGGGTTTATATGTTATTTTCAAAGGAAAAGTCTGGCTCACAAGCAACACATCTACTTCCCCGCAGACATCAAGTGCATAACACCACTCAACAGGGTTCTCCTTTTAAAACGGCAGATGAAAAATAGAGAGGGTCAACCAACCCATGAAACTAACATTAGATTCATTTACAAGCTGAACACAGCAAATATAACCCACTAGCAACAGTTGTCATTTCAGGCAAAACAATGTAATAGCTTCTGGCAAGAGGGGAGATGATTTCCTCACCACTGTCTGAAACAGTTGCTAAAGGAGAGCTTAGTGAGCAGTCAATTGTGGGAACACAGCAATGCTTGAGTAAAAACAGAACAAAATGTTCCTGGGATGAACAATAATGGGCTGCCAAAACACCTCCAGAAGGGCTGGGATTTTCAGTTTTGTTAAAGAAAAATGGAAAAAAAACAAAGTGACCGTGACATATATTTCCACAGCACTAATTTACCAAGACATGAGCAGAGTCACATATTACTCACAGTTTTGCTTTGTTAAGTTTCAACTCTACTGTTTAGCAAAGGCTCCCATAATGCACTGAGTGTTTATCCTTCAATCACCTCTTTTTACTCTGTTTTATTCATCACTCTGCATTTAATCATTAGGAACAGATTATCTTTTTTCCGGTCTTCGCAGCAAATGTCCACCACTCCCTGAGCTTTCTTCCTGTTTAAACAGAGTTTTTCCTTCCCACTGTGACCAAGTGCTTGCTCAGAGGAGGTCAGCTGATTGGTGGGGTTTTCGCTGTGATGACTGTTGTGATTTTGTCCCATATGTGCAAAATTGAATTGAATTAACAATCTTCAGCACAATTCTAAATGATTTGCTTCATTTCAGTATAATACTAGTATACTGCATTAGTGTACATGCAGTTTATTGCAGACTTTAATCGTCTCTATAGCAGGATGTTCTGACAACTCCCTGCGCAGATCTCTCTGTACAGTTCAGGATACAGGAAATTGTTAATTTCTCCATGAGCTCTGTATCCACTGTAGTCATCAGTCTCATTTATTTGGAAATTGCTCTCTGTCACTTCTCTGACAGCTAACAGATGTATTAGGATTGTAGTTTTAAATTAAACCACAGCCAGCAAACAATGCAACATTCACAAACGCCGCCCGACCCCAACTCTGTTTCTTTCATATGACCATGTTTTCTTTAAATTGGAATGTTGCTTTAAATAGCATGTAAGACATAGGCACGCTGCCAAATTCAGACCTGCGTCTGCATACATCTGCGTGAGAGCTCAGGAAAGGGCAAAACAGAGTACATTTAAAGGTCATGCATTAATGGTCACACTTCCTCCCACGCTCAGTAATCAACTGTGCCACTCACTGAATGCAGTCAGGGTCAAAGGGGGCACAACCTGAAAATGTGATGCAGGTGACACTTTTATCACTGGTTGCAAGCAGGCCCAGTTACTCGAGCTGAGATCCCATTTCAGTACATGACACATAGCACAACTGTCAAAACCCTCTTTCAGCAACACAAGTTTGCTGCTGCGAAACAGCTTGGGAGAGTCACCAATTACTGTTCCGAGGATGTGATTCACTTTTGACACTCTCTCAGAAGCATAGCAGTGGTTAGTGAGAGGATGAAACCAAGTAGCTCTCTTAAAATGTCCCTCCCTTCCCTTCTGTCGATCTATCCATTTTGCTGTCCATCTTTCTTTAGGCTGCGACCTACAAGCAGTCACTCATTCCCTGTGTCAGTGTTTTGGATGGCTGTAGCTGTCAAATTCCCCGACAAATTGTTTCCTGGCAAAAGGACAAAGCCATGAGGGCCAGCAGAGCCTTCTTCACTGATTTCCTCCGGACTACCCACACCACCCCCAACCTACACCCCCACACCCATTAGCGATGAGCTAGTGCTTGTCAGCAGAAGAAGGCGGACAACAATAAGCCCCATCGTCTTGCATTAAGCTTTACGTAACTGTATTACATGGCTCAATAGATGAGTACTGCTGCGCTAACGGTAGCTGAGGAGAGGCAGCAATCAGCAAGCAGGAGCAGGGGCAGAGATGTCTCAGATGAAGTTACGGCGGGGCTAAATTGGTGCTGACAGAAAACAATTAGGAGAGGCGTCATTGCCTCGCATCAGTTGTCAGTGACCCGAGTATTCGCACAGTGAGCAAACCGCTGCCTATGGAAGGCATTCACTTAAACTTTTAAGTGCATAACTAAAAGCATGATGTGCTATGTTGAATAGTACATCATGAATAGATTTTTTTCCCACTTCTTATATAGAGCATGTGAAGGAGCTGAGAAAGGAGCAATCACAAACGTTGAAAAATTTTACAAGGCTGGCATGAAACTGCGCGCATTTGTTTGTGTTGGCATAAACTTACCTTACTCACCTTCTATTGTAAGTGTAAGGCCTTCTCATTTTACCATAAAAACAAAAGTTCTTGACACCAATACGGTATTGGGTTTATATGTCATGTAAGTGGGATAAAAGTATAACCTCTGATGATGTTCCAGGATAGTTCCTGGCACTGGCTGTGAATAGTCTTGACCTTTACTTTGTTCACTAACTGCTTGGTTTACACATATAAGTAAGTCTGAAATGCTGCACAATAAGGTCGTGGGCACTGACATAAATCGATGGATTTAGTTCAAACCATTTAATAAGTAAAAAAGTCTGTGCCAGAGAAAAGTAAATCCTCTAAATATTTTGTGATCAAACCCCATATTAAGAGCACCAAACAGCAAAAGCACTGTATCACACTGTGATGAAAGCAGAAACATCAGAGGGCAGCAACTGAAACAAATTAAGCCAACAATTATCAGCACGGACACTGCAAAAGGTAGGAGAGGACTTTTTCAACATTCTACAAAAGTTGAAGAAGTGTCAAGCGGCAGCTTTTACCTTGAAACCCTCTTAAATCTCTCATTATCTTTCACATCATTGGAGTAGGTATTAGTTTATGCTAAAAATGCCACATTTCGTCCAAGAAATCAATGACATGCATACATAAGCAATTAAAGTAAAAACATAGTAAGAGATGGAGGAAAATAAGGTTACCTTCATCTTAATATTTTGTAGCATCATAATTACTGAGCAAGGCAGTGAGCAGAGCAACTAACTGCAACTCTTAAGCACTGCTGTCTTTTTCTCCCCCCCGAGTTTCTTCGACATTAAGCGAAACAATATGGAGAAGTGTGTTAAAATGGACATAGAAGGACACAGTTCCCCTGTGTTCACCCAATCAAAGTACAGGCACTTTGCGGTGTGTCGGGCAGCATAGTACAATGGTGTCAAAAGGATAAGAGAGAATGAAATAGCAAAACACAGAGAAAGCAAGTAAAAGGACTGTGGGCACGGTGTGTGTGTGTGGTGGCAAAGAAAAGTTGATTATTTGAAGTTCATTGACCCCAGATATCCTCTGAGAACAGCCTATCAGACAAATTCCTAGTTCCTCTCCTTTCCCCAGCCTCCTTCATTTAAATCGTTATCTCCATCCCTCTGACTGCTAAGGAGCATAAAAAAGGGTGCTCAAAGGCTCTCAGAGAGAGAAAGAGAGAGAGAGAGAGTGCATGGCAGTGGGAGAGCAGGCAAAAAATAGAGAGAGAGAGAAAAAAGGAGCCCAATCATAGCCAAAATCAAAAATACCAAAGAGGATAAGTGACGACACTGCATGATGTTCTTTCTTCATAACCAAAGGCGATAAGGGCAATGCAATTTTTTTTTAAAAGGAGGCCATCCTTGTTCTTTGTCTTACTGTGAGAAGCAGACTGGCTTTCAACACAGCAAGGATGAGACATGTAGGCAGTCTCAGAGCACCAGGTGATTGCCTCTGTATTGCAGCGGTAATGTCTTGCAAGAGAAGGGATTTCAACAAAATTGTTTTACAGTTTTCACCCACCTCATCCCCCTCAGAATACATCAAAAGATATAATTTTATTTAATCAAAGGGAAAAAACAGTAAGGCAGACTGGCATGTTGCTGCCATGCAAGCACAGCTCTGTAGCGGATGAAACTCTTTTCAAGCTGCACTACACAGCACCATCTAGTGTCAGCATAGGCATTAAAAGAAAGTAGCAGGATGTCCATACATAACTCAAAAGACAAATCCACACATGCAACAAACAGAGCGCTTCAGGAATGTAACACCCACTGCCCCCAAACTTTACAACAAAGCTACTGTATTATTGTTATTGCTGAATCGATGAACGTTATTCTGCAAAAACACTGCAAAATACTTCAGTGTATTAACAAGTTTATGTCAGTTTCTACATCTTTCCTACAGTACTCAGTTATCCTGTAATTCTATTAAACAGATGGACTTTCATTTTATTCTAATGCATATAATATACCATCTAATATATTGTATAAGTATAACTAATATGTATACTTAAATTTAGCATCTCAGTTTATCTACAGTGCGGTGAAAAAACCTGTCTTTCTATTTTGAAACAAACTTTCTTGTCATTTTTTTAGCTGCTTTAACACCCATTTTCAATCCAGGGCTTGTACCTGACCATTTTGAGAGGTTATTGCTTTTTTGTGTTTGCTTATTAAGCCACTTACCACTGACCCATGAATCACTCAAGCATAGAAAAGGCACCTAATTCAAGGGAGGATCCAGTCTTTTGTCTACACGTAACAGACACCTCAGCAAAGAACAATTTTGAACTTAAGGGCTTTGTTAGAAAAAGTATGAAAAAATCTCAATGATAACACAGTTTTACAAATAGCATTCTTTGACCAACAAGGTGATTCCCTAAATACCATTAGCCAAAAGCCTGGCATCTCTCAACACGGCCTGCAGTGTGTCCTTATGTGTGAGTACACACACTAACAGAAGCCACTGATTTTCAAACACCACCAGAGTTATACTAGCGCTTGAAAAATCTTACAAGAGGTTGTGGCGGCAATCACACATGAACCCTCACATTTGTTGTTCTCAAGTGGTGTCAAGTAAGGTCTTAAATAATCAGGCCCCATCTTATCTTAATGAGCTTGTAGTATCATATCACCCTATTAGAGCACTTCGCTCTCGCTCTGCAGGCCTACTTGTTGTTCCTAGAGTATTTAAAAGTAGAATGGGAGGGAGAGCCTTCAGTTTTCAGGCCCCTCTTCTGTGGAACCAGCTTCCAGTTTGGATTTGGGAGACAGACACTATCTCTACTTTCAAGTTTAGGCTTAAAACTTTCCTTTTTGCTAAAGCATATAGTTAGGGCTGGACCAGGTGACCCTGAATCCTCCCTTAGTTATGCTGCAATAGACGTAGGCTGCCGAGGATTCCCATGATGCATGGAGTTTTTCCTTTCCAGTCACCTTTCTCACTCACTATGTGTTAACAGACCTCTCTGCATTGAATCATATCTGTTATTAACCTCTGTCTCTCTTCCACAGCATGTCTTTATCCTGTTTTCCTTCTTTCACCCCAACCGGTCGCAGCATATGGCCCCGCTCCTCCCTGAGCCTGGTTCTGCCGGAGGTTTCTTCCTGTTAAAAGGGAGTTTTACCTTCCCATTGTCGCCAAAGTGCTTGCTCATAGGGGGTCGTATGGTTGTTGGGTTTTTCTCTGTATCTATGAAGCGCCTTGAAGTGACTTTTGTTGTGATTTGGCACTATATAAATAAAATTGAATTGAATTGAATTGAATTGAATTGAATTGTGTGAAGTCTTGTTGGCAGTGAAAAACTGTCTGCATTGAAGATACACCCTGGCTCAATACAGCTATAACACCTTGAAAGCATCACATAGTTGACAGTTGCGACACAGTCAAGGGACCTGTATAGTGTCCCATCACACTGTTCTTGGTAGCCAGAGATATAGAGTGTGAGGGCGTAGCAGTCAGCTGATAGTATGGCAGGACTGAGAAAGATGCAGTGGGCGGCTGGGTGAGATTTCTTCAGGAGGCAGCACGCATCAAATCCTTATCAGTCAACACCCAAGAAGGAGCAGCCTGTGCATTAACATTCACAAATAACATATGCACACATCAGGACGCAGATACACAGACATGCACTCCTCTCCCACACACAGAGACAAAAATTACCCTCCACCCACTAAATATCTCTCACCTCATCAAACATTCAAACATTTATGCCAAAGAAGGTGAAGGTGGTGAAGTAGAGTGTGGCAGAAGGTAGTTTTTGTCACCCTCCCTTGCTATTCTGGGGGGATGTAGATGACAATTTGATGGTTCTATCAAGTTTATTAGAATTTCTAAACTTGGATGAAGTTTTTTTTTTAATATAATTCCACTAGGAGCTTGAAAGTTTGAAATATTTAATGGCAATATGTCTATCAGAGTAAGAAATATTGTGTAAATCTGATGTTTTGAACAAAGGCTGGTAGATTTAATGGCAAACCTCATGACACATATTTACAAATTTATACAGTGCATACTTTAGTGAGCACAAATGTGCTCAAAGCAAATTGTGGCACATTAGGAATGGGGTCATCAAAAACACACACATCATATTACTGGGACCATGAACCACTTCAATAAATTTATAACATTAATGTAACCCTGACAGTGGGAAAAAGTTCAGTTACTCCAACTCCAAAAAACAAAAAATGATTTTAATTTCACGTTT
This sequence comes from Rhamphochromis longiceps, assembly GCF_057381845.1. Classification (NCBI taxonomy): domain Eukaryota; kingdom Metazoa; phylum Chordata; class Actinopteri; order Cichliformes; family Cichlidae; genus Rhamphochromis; species Rhamphochromis longiceps. The sequence goes on along the minus strand of NC_140576.1, from coordinate 9,549,534 downwards.
ATTTGCCTTCATTGCTTCCTACCAGAGTCCAATTATGACCACCTTCATGTTCACATCTGTTACTCAACCGTGCATCACAAACTTGTACACAGAGTAAACATTACCTGTTGTGTCAAACTGATCCAAGTACAACCGGGCTACGAAGGAGGAGATGCTAGCAGCTGGTGATGTGCAAACCAAATGTAAACAAATGACTCAACTGAGCATTGCTAGCTGCACTCCATATGAGAGGCGGTTACATGGTGGAAAGGTTACTCTAGGTGACTTTAACTTTAGTTATTGTTAAACTCAAGTGCCAAAGCATGTTACATGCATAATACAGCTGCCGGCACCTTGTTTCAATAGATTCACACCTCAAATTAGGTAGTGTGTCATCAAATGACAGTAGCTCATTTCAAAATAAGGATGGAAAAAGAAATTTACCTCATTTACTTAAAGCCACCTGCAAGTTTCAATAAAACATTTTTCAGTGTTTGTTTTTCTATATAATCATAAATATCACTACTATACATTTAATTGAAGTATCATGATATCATTTTAGGGCTATATCACAATTTGCACCAATGCTTCCTTTCAAATCTGTTATGATGAAAGGAAGAAACCTAAGAAAAGAAAGGTGTGCGACACATGTAACGTCATGAGCTGTGAAACTCAATCCTGCCAGACGTGTTTAATCTAGTAATAAGTAAAGGGTGTAATTATGTAAATATGATATCATTTCACTTTTGACTGTTTTTTTTATGAAACAAAATGAAAAGTCTTGACTTTTTAAAGTCAACAAGCCTACAGCTGTGGCCATATCTGCTCTACACAAAGACTAAACTTAAAAAGAGATGCAACAATGGGTAGAGCGTGCTGAAAATTCTTTCTATTCATCCCCTATTTCTACTTTCTCACCTAAATACACATGCAATTGTGTAACTTTTAGCCACTCTAGCTATAGGTCAGTTGCACTTTGGTGACATTTAATCAACTGCTAACAGCCAGTTGTGAATTTAAGTGAGATATTCCACACTGTTGATAGGCTATAATAAAGTTTAATACAGACATAAGCACCCTTCTAAGTATAAACAAGAATGACTCTGCTCATCCACTGGCTTATATCTAGCACCTTCACTATGTCAACGTTTCAATTAGCCCAACAGTTTGTTTAAAGAGAATGGTAATCGTTAGAATTTCATGCTGTTAAACTGCTCAGAGTCACTAGGACGGCTCTCTGTATCATTTTGTCACAATCTCTTTTTTTAAATTCTAAAAGTCACCTATGAGATACTAGTGTTATAATAATGCTTTCATGTGCTAGAAAACTATTCCATATAAACAGTTGCCTTTCCACAACCCAAAAACCATTATGTCTCAACAGGAAATTATCACTCTTGTCCACGGTAAAAAAAAAAAAAAAGAAAAGAAAGAAAGAAAAGGGAGAATCTGTCAATTTACAATACAATGTCAAGTGGATGCAAAGGTAAGATTGGGTGAATTAATACATAAACGCAAATGTGGTACGTGCCAGCCATGGCTAGTTGTTTTTCCCGCTGTTTTTAATTGGTGATCTGGTGACCCATGCTTGTGTAAGGGACAACATGCAGTAACACAGTAAGAGCCCAGCCTTGGCATGCATTAAGTGTTGAAGGCTCTCCCACGCACATAATTACCACAGTCCTTTTGTGATTTTTTTAAGCCATTTGAGGTTGTTAAGTGGTTTGAATTTGGAATTTACTTCCCTTGGGGACATGTCGACTCTGTAGCTTTGCAAGAGGTGCCTGCTGCCAATATAAACAGATGTAACACTGACAGGACTTTAGATATTATATTCAATTAACTAACAACATTAATGACATTGCTGTTATTACTTTTATTTTTAAGCAGTCAAAATTAACAAACAAAAACATCAACACACAGTTTATATATTAAGATGCGTCAGTGTATATTTGGATTGGGCTTCCTAATGCATATAACATTTACTAACTAACTTTGACCATCTGGTAAAATTTCAGGCAGATAGTTAATTGGTTGATAATTAATTGGCCAGGCTTTAGTTGTGATAAGTAATATCTAAGATAATATATTTGAAACAGAGAGAATTAAAAGGAATTCTCTAAGCAGACCTGCATTTTGAGCTTCATTTTTTGTAGAACTACCTAAAATGTAGCTACAACACTAGTCAAGACTTTGCTTTGTTAATGTGACGTTATTTTAGGCAACAACATTTAATGAGCCCCTTCAAAAACCTTTGATTGACATATTTATGTAAAAGAAAACATAATAATTTTTGTTGAGTTAAAAAGTTGAAAAAGCAGATTGTGCAGAAGTTCAAAGCAAAACATAAAACAATAAGACAATGAAATTCCCATTTTTAACTACACTTTTCTGTTTAACAGTTTTGCATTGAGGAATGTTATACTAAACGTATATTTGCAAATCACTGAATTCTGTTTTTATGCACAGTGTCATTATTTTGGAGAATCGACTGGAAGGAAAAATATCCAGGCAGACGTCTGATGAGGTATTTATGCTGCTGGATATTTTGTGCTACCACGGATGTGAGGAGTTTAGATTTTCTGAGACATTAATTGACTTAACAGAGAGAGTAGCTCGACCAATATTTATTTATTTATTAATTTATTTGTCTCAATTTGGCACACCATAGTGACTATAAAAACATATTAATGAAAAGAAACAAAGTACTTATAAAAGTACAGAATCCTAATAAAAAGTACACCACACTGTAATGGTAAAAAATACAATAATCTGGAACTTGCTGGATTTCTCAAAGAGCCTTTGAACAACTCAGCAAAATTTTCCTTAGGTGGACTGAATTTCAGTGATACAATTGATAACTTATTTTAGTTAATTTAGTTAGTTAATAAAATGACTTATACCACCAAACCAGCCAAGAGCAATGGCATTCTTTTCAAGATCTGACAGCTCTACGTTTCAACCTCAGCTTTGTGTGCACTTTAGCAGGAAAAGAGTGCACACTTGTCTAAGCTGAAAAATAAAACAGAAAACTACACATTAATGCATGTTTAAAGAAACATGTTCAGCATGTTGTTATCTTTTTTATTAAATTGATTTATGAAACTTAAATAGAAGCTAATAAAATTTGAAAAAAAGATGGGAGGTTGTTCTAATGAAACACCACAATTTGATGTATAGTTGAATCTGGTCAAATCTTTATGATACAACCTACAAGCCTGCATGTCTTTGGAAACTTACATCAGCTCACACTATAATCTGACCATCCATACTTCTTTCACACAGGCCATATTGCTTTCAGTGATTTCCTCTGGGAGACGATGGGGAAAAGGTGTGACACTCAAAGAACACAAAAGCGATGGTGAAACAACAAAGACAGAGTGGAGCTGAGACAATGTTGTGAGGACTTGTTTGAGTGTTTCTGATTGGTCCTGAGTTAATTTTTGGCTAGAATGTTGATTAACAAAATCCATGTGCTTTTGCTTTTCTCTTACCATAGTCTCTCGGCCTATTGGAGTAGAGAAGACATACTCTAGCTGAAAGATGATTGCCAGAGCCTGATGATTGGTCAGTCTAAGCTCTAGGCTGCTGCGAAGGCCCAGGATCTGAGGCAGGGAAGATGTTGAGCTGAAGAAGAAACAAAGAGACACACACATGCAGTAAAGTGCAAACGACGCAAAGCTGTTAGCAAAGCAGTGACTAAATGTCACTGAAATGCACAGGTCCCATTATTTCTGTTAATAAAGCCGCATTTTCTATTAAAATGATTCAAAATCAATGTCTGTGAGGATTTGCTAAATGTTCCTTGGCAAGCACCGGCCTCTTGTGTGAGAAATGGAACAGCACTCTTGGTATTCGTCATTCACAGTTTGCATACACCATAGGCGGGAGCATACTGTGGAGTGCTAGCGTGTCACGAGGTGGGGCCGAGAGCCTTTTCCTTTTTCGCTTCATGGACTCTCTAGAGTCCTTTTTTTCCCTCTCTCTCTGCTGTCTGAAACTATCAGGCATAACATAACCAAGACAGACTGCCAGCTTTTCCTGGCAGCACCAAAACAATTCAAACAAAGTAATTATTCCCTACATTGGTGCTGTAGTCTTAAATCACTGCATTTACAAGAACTTTGTTCAGGAAAGTGCAAAAGATTTTAATTTTTGGATGCTGATTATTATTATTCATATTTAAACCATAATTAAGGACAGATCGCTGGTTAGTATGTTATTACTTTTCATACTAATAACCCACTCATACAGTGGGGCAAAAAAGTATTTAGTCAGCCACCGATTGTGCAAGTTCCCCCACCTAAAATGATGACAGAGGTCAGTAATTTGCACCAGAGGTACACTTCAACTGTGAGAGACAGAATGTGAAAAAAAAAATCCATGAATCCACATGGTAGGATTTGTAAAGAATTTATTCGTAAACCAGGGTGGAAAATAAGTATTTGGTCAATAACAAAAATACAACTCAATACTTTGTAACATAACCTTTGTTGGCAATAACAGAGGTCAAACGTTTACTATAGGTCTTTACCAGGTTTGCACACACAGTAGCTGGTATTTTGGCCCATTCCTCCATGCAGATCTTTTCGAGAGCAGTGATGTTTTGGGGCTGTCGCCGAGCAACACGGACTTTCAACTCCCGCCACAGATTTTCTATGGGGTTGAGGTCTGGAGACTGGCTAGGCCACTCCAGGACTTTCAAATGCTTCTTACGGAGCCACTCCTTTGTTGCCCGGGCGGTGTGTTTTGGATCATTGTCATGTTGGAAGACCCAGCCTCGTTTCATCTTCAAAGTTCTCACTGATGGAAGGAGGTTTTGGCTCAAAATCTCACGATACATGGCCCCATTCATTCTGTCCTTAACACGGATCAGTCGTCCTGTCCCCTTGGCAGAAAAACAGCCCCATAGCATGATGTTTCCACCCCCAAGCTTCACAGTAGGTATGGTGTTCTTGGGATGCAACTCAGTATTCTTCTTCCTCCAAACACGACGAGTTGAGTTTATACCAAAAAGTTCTACTTTGGTTTCATCTGACCACATGACATTCTCCCAATCCTCTGCTGTATCATCCATGTGCTCTCTGGCAAACTTCAGACGGGCCTGGACATGCACTGGCTTCAGCAGCGGAACACGTCTGGCACTGCGGGATTTGATTCCCTGCCGTTGTAGTGTGTTACTGATGGTGACCTTTGTTACTTTGGTCCCAGCTCTCTGCAGGTCTTTCACCAGGTCCCCCCGTGTGGTTCTGGGATCTTTGCTCACCGTTCTCATGATCATTTTGACCCCACGGGATGAGATCTTGCGTGGAGCCCCAGATCGAGGGAGATTATCAGTGGTCTTGTATGTCTTCCATTTTCTGATGATTGCTCCCACAGTTGATTTTTTCACACCAAGCTGCTTGCCTATTGTAGATTCACTCTTCCCAGTCTGGTGCAGGTCTACAATACTTTTCCTGGTGTCCTTCGAAAGCTCTTTGGTCTTGGTCATGGCGGAGTTTGGAGTCTGACTGTTTGAGGCTGTGGACAGGTGTCTTTTATACAGATGATGAGTTCAAACAGGTGCCATTCATACAGGTAACGAGTGGGGGACAGAAAAGCTTCTTACAGAAGACGTTACAGGTCTGTGAGAGCCAGAGATTTTCCTTGTTTGAGGTGACCAAATACTTATTTTCCACCCTGATTTACGAATAAATTCTTTACAAATCCTACCATGTGAATTCATGGATTTTTTTTTCACATTCTGTCTCTCACAGTTGAATTGTACCTCTGGTGCAAATTACTGACCTCTGTCATCATTTTAAGTGGGGGAACTTGCACAATCGGTGGCTGACTAAATACTTTTTTGCCCCACTGTATAATCATCCACATCATCATCAACATCAGCTACTCTTGAATGTGAAGTAGCAAACACATTTTTTATTGAAATGCCCAGTGAGAAGGGGAACATCATTCACTTCTTTTATGTGTGTGTGTATGCGTGTTATTGGCTGAGCTTTACAGCATATTTTGGCATATTTGCTTTAATTTCCTTCTCACATTTGACAGACTTATTTGATCCTTAGCTCAAAAGTCCTGTTTATCATTATTTCATGAAACCGTAGAAAAATATTTCTCCTAATCATCCCGACAAGCTCATCTTCAATGAAAGTGCACACGCTGACAGAGAGGTGTGGAAAACCGTTGTGAAAGTGTAAGCAGTAGCTTCTGCCATCACTGTCCACCGACAGAATGGGTTATTTCCAGAAAGTATTGTTGACACAAACATATTTCTTCACTCCCTTTACAGAAGGGACAAAGCTAGAGCATAAAAATAAAACTCCACATACGACATAAACTTTACAAAATCAAAATAAGTAATACGTCACCATACTCAGTTTCATTATTTTTATTTTGTTGTATGACTGAGATTCAGTTGTTAGTATTTTTGCCACAGCTGCCAGAACAGTCAAATCTCAAACTATTCCTCACTCCAGAGACAATATCTTTGTTACACACAAATGAAATTACAGTACTTAGCTAACAAGTTGCTGAGGGGTCTTGTTATAGTTGGTGTACCTATTGTAAACTACCTCAAAAATTATTCATATTTTTTAATTAATTAATTAATTACATTCATTTGTTTAAAAAAAACACAAAATATCTTTATTATTAATTTATTTTTTTGTTTTTATTCAATTTCACCAATTGTGAATAGCGGTTCTAAGGACTGGGCATTGTAGATCAAGGATTCATTTTACATCGTGGGCCACATACAGGCCAGTAAAACTAAAACTGGAGAAAAAGTTCTGGTAGTTCAAAAAGTTTTCGTTAATTTACAGAAATCTACAGAATTGTCCAGTGAGCTGATTTGGATTCTTTACCAGGCCAGTTTTTGTCTCTGGGTGTTATGTTTGACACTCCTATTGTAGATACATAAATAAATCCATCTGTCTGGATAATATGATTTTGATTGCAATTTATCTGTATTGTAGTGGTGAAATTCACTTGGGAGTTCTCTCTCTCCTGTTTTATTTTCATGATTTAAACCAGGTGCTAGTGACCTTACACTGGCTTAACCACTTTAACACCGAATGTAGTACATTTGAATGTACTTCATGACTGTTTTATGAGGTATGAATCTTGTATGCTTTGGTACGGTGTGTAAATTATGGGTCTAAGCTTGGGTTAGCAAATGGGAGCCCTTATGAAAAAGAGAATTTTTTATGGGCAAGGTCAGCAAATATTTTACAAAGCCACACAGAAAGTTTTAAACATAATGTACATCGAGACATGACCATTCCACATTATGACTATTGTGTTGATTTAATGTGCACTTCTTTTTTTCACAGTGTTAAAAGTTCTTGTTTATCCAGCAAGCAGGCAAGCAGGAGTGTGACATTACAGTTCGGTACAGATATTTTTGGAAAGGATATAATTTTCATCATTTGTGGCTCAGTTTGGCACTGCAATACATTTGGAAAACCAAGATCAAAATGCAGCTGAAGTGCTGACTTTCAGCAAAGATTTCACAAAGTAATGGATTAACAACTGTGGAATTACAGCCATTCGGATGTTTTGAGTTGTCCATCTGTAAAACGAAGTGTCTTGCAGTGAACACTGATGCATTTGAGTGAATCTTAGCAGAAAATACAGCTCTGGATAGGACAGTCTTTATTTTCCCTTCTTTTCTTCTGTTTACTGTATTTAACTCTTGGATTATATACAGATAAGGATAATTCCCCCCTTGAAATTTAAATTTTTTGTCAAAAACCTCTCAAATGCTTTTTAACACAGATAGGGATTTTCACTACAGAAAAAACAAAAACTACCAGGGTAAATATTCTTAGTTCCCTGAAAAAGTATTCTTTTTTATTGAGTCATACCACCAACTATGCAATACTCGGAACTTGTAAAATCAAGTTAAAACTGAGGGTTATATTCCAATTTAAACACAGTATAAAAACTTCAGTGAGGGTTTGAGCCGTCACAAGCATCATTTCAAAAACTAAAGAAATCACTTTAGACTTAAGGAAAAGAATTGCTGATGTTCACAAAGTGTCAAGAACTGGAGTGAGAACTAACATCAAGAAATTCAAAGAGAGCCACACAGCTCAGAACAAGCCTGGCAGATAGAAAGGGAAAGATTTCAAAGACTCTGGAAAGAAAACTAGTCAGAGATGTTTCTACAGACCCCAGAACAACTGCAGAGATGCGTGAATGACTTTCCCAAGTTGAGATTGTCCTCTCAAAGAAGACGATCACTAGAACCCTGCACAGGAATGGACTGTGAGGTTGTAGACCAAGAAAAACTTCTGCAGAAGAGACACCTTCAAGCCAGACTTTAGCACGCCAACCTCAGAACGATTATGCATACTGGAGGTACACCCTTTGGTGAGACGAGACTAACCTAGAGCACTTTGGCCACAGAGGTGCTGCTTATGTTTCAAGAAATGCGTGAGAGGCGTACAACCCAAAGAACGCCACCCCCACATTGAAACACAGTGGTGGGGGTATTATGCTGTGGGGATGCTTCAGTCTGGAATTTCAGATCTCATCAAGGTGGAAGATACCTCATGCAGTCAACAGCAAAACTGGGTTTGGCAGTCACTTTTTCTTCCTGCACAACTCAGAACATGCGTTGCTCCTGGTGAAGAACTACCCCCAGAAAATCAAAGTGAATGTTACTGACTGGCCTGCACAAAGCCTGATTTGAATACCACAGAAAATCTGTGGGATTAGTTTAAGACCAAGATCTGGAAGACCATCTATTTTATTTCTGTGTGCAAAGTAAAAGAATCTAAGCATCCAAATTCAAACAAGGTTATTTAGAAAGGCTGGGTTAAAAATTCCTTGCTCTGTTTAACAGCACTTTGGAAACACTTTTTAAAAAATTAAATTTTAATAGAGGGGCTAATAAATCTGTCCTCATTTGCACACCGACCTCTTAATGTGTGTTGATTCTTCTCTTGGCTGGCTGTTCTGAAGGGTTTTTTCTTTGCTACAGAAGATCCTGCAATCAGCCACCACTGTCATCTTCCATTGGGCATCGAGGCCTTGTGATGTTGCCGTGCTAATCAGTGCATTCAATTCAATACAGCGTAATTTTATTTATATAATACATGCATTATATAATGCATGTATTGTATTGTATAATAACATTAACACACACCAAATACATTATATATACTGCATATCTTATGAAACACCAGGAAGGAAGAAAGTCTGCATATTGAACTTTTTCTAGGCATCTCTGAACCAGTAATACAGACAAATAATATTCATACCAGCCAAGCTTTTTCAAAAATACAGCTTGTGCTGACATGGCAAGATAAACTTCGAATCACTTGCCCATCAGCAAAAGGAAAGGCATCTGGAGAGGCTGAGGAAATACCATAAACATTATCACTCCTGGAAAGGTTTTTGCTCATCTCTGCTCTTTTATGGTGTAGAATTAAAGCTTTACTGTAGACATAAAGAGTTCCTCCTGCTCACCTGTCCTTACTCAGAGCGCTCTGTTTGGAAGGGCTGCCTGCTCGTCCTCTGACTCCTGAGGGAAAGGCCTCCAGTACTACCACTTGTGGCTTCTCAAGGAAGCACCAGCCATTGTGGACTCCAACATGAAGCCTCCTTTCCTGAATGACAACTGTCCTTATTGCACCATCTGATCCTGGTTGTAGCTAAGAATCGGTGAAGAAAAAAAGTAAACATATATTACACTTATAATCAATAAATATTAGTATTTTATTTTTTACATTATATTTTATGTCTTTGTAACAGTGTTAGGGACTTTGTTTCTTAGTTGAAATTGATTTATAACATGAAAGTTTCCATCAGCAGCCTTGTTTACTTATCCTATTAACAAATAATTTGCTAGCTCTATTAGTATTGTAATTAAGTATTTTATCATTAACAAAAATATGTGAAAGACATCATTCAAATAATAGTGTGTACTATTCTTATTTTTTCAGTTATGTAGTTTCCTTTTGTTTAACAAACAAGTGCTGGCAGAAATGGCTTTGCCACCCTGTATCAGCTGCAGTTAATGCGCAGCTGACTGACAGCTGTTCAGTGACTGACTGTAAACTCTGTTACCCCGAAGTGCAACGCGACGCTGAACCTGCCTCTCCTCCCACTCTTTCCCATTTTTTCTTTCCAGTTCAATCTTTTCTCTCTCTCTCCATCACATCTGCTACTCCCACTCTCCCTTTTTTCCCTTCTCTTTTCGTTGTCATTTTCTCTTTCTGTCCCCCTCGCTGCTTAAAGCCTTCTCCATATCCACCCACACCTTCTCAATCAAATTAGCATATCAATTCAGCTTTGGCTTTTTTCTTTTAAAACAGCAACAGCAGAAACAGGAGCAGGAGTAACAGCCCAGCCCGCTTGGATAACTGTACGGCCCACATACATCACCGCTCGCTGCTGTTCTTCTCCTCGTGTTACATCTCTGCGCCTGCTGACTCCATCTCTGTCTCTGTCTTCATGTTTACTATCCACGCTCCTCTTGTTATCGTTGCTCATTCGCTCACTTACATTATCCAATATGTGCACAGCTCTATACCATATTTTTCTTTTGGTGATGGGGATGGAAGATTAAAGCTCTTTTGATAACCTCAAGTGACTCCTTTATTTCTCACTATCCTCTAACAAAAGAAACAAACAAAACACTATCCGCTTATTACAAGTGCTCTATTTTGTGATGAGAGAAAGCCTTGCTGTTACACATATACGGGCAACTAAAAAGCACATAAGATGCAGGTAAAAATGAATTAATGTGCCGAGTTTTCATGATGAATAATCAGCTTGTGGACCTAGCGTCTACAGTACGTTTTAATAAGATTTCTTTTGTATTATTTTAAGATTTGGTGCCTCACTAAGGCAACACTGCACGTATAGTCTGTTTTCAACCGACTCAGCTCTTGCATAACTGTCCTCCAGCTGGATCACTTAGGCTAAGGCTCTAATCAATTACTGTTTGCTGTTTTTGAGTGCCAAGACTAAGATGTACTCACACAGAGGAGTCAACATCACATGGAAGTCAATCTCGTGCACCATGCATGCACAGTGACAAGCAAAACAATTAATAATTACCAAACAAAATTATGGAAGACTAAATTGCTGTATACAGTGGTGCAAGTGAAAGAAAAAAAAAAAAAACACAGTAAACTACATTTGCCTCATTTCTAACAAAGAAGTCCTGATTAAATAAACACTAGTTACCTTGTCCTGAAGTGTTTCTCTTTGTTTGTTTTTTGGAAAGCACAGTGCAGCAATGGCTAGAACTATCACCTCACGACAAGAGAGCTCTGGGTTTAAACCTGTTGGTTTAGAATTCACCATTCACATCTGTTCCAGTTCATCCTTCACCTCCTAGTATTGCCTGGTCTCACTCTTATGTTGCTGTCACCTGGAACTGCTACATCTATCATAATTTCTCTCTTATTCTTATTGTCAAGCTGTGTATGGTTGCTAAGCCAGCACTGCACCTGCTTATTACTTTCGAACCTGAAGTCCCACAAGAAGTTAGCTCAGCCATTTTCAAACACTTTTGAGTCTTGGGGACTTTTAAGCCATTTTTGGCACATATGTTCCTGTATGGTATTTCAGCCACATGCATGTGCATCCTAAACCCTAATATTAGGTGAGCGGCTCCGACTTCTCTTGAAAACCTGAAACGTGGATCCTATCTATGGTAGACTCTTGCATCTATGGATCTGGGACAAGAAGCTTTGTTGTAGTCAGTCCAGCCAATCTGTATCTTGTTCTTTGACCTTTTGATGTTGTTTAAAATGCTGTTTTGACCCATGCTTGTTTGTAGATTTGTGTGTCTACTCAGCACAGACGCTATGTTGCTTGCAAGGAGCATCTGGGTTGCAAAGAAGTATGTTACAGATTGATCAATAGAAGTATTTTGTTACCTTATTCAGAAAGTTTGAGTGGATTGGGCCAGATTTTGATTTTATCCAGCTCTTCGTGTCTGAGACCAATGGTTGGATGTGTGCATCGTGATGTTGACTGATTCTTGTTCTGGGAAGCTGCTGTAGGCTGAAATCCACCAGCCACTTGGCATTGGTATTGCGCAAGGGTCTTTCTCCCATATGGGTAAACTGCACAGTCATAGTCAAAATTTCAACCATTCATTTTGACTTCTACTGTATTTATTGTATATAGTATAGCTAAAGTTACTGTGTGGTTATATCGTCTTGGGAACAGAAGTATCCTTCTGTCTCAGTACAGCTTACCATTACAATTTTCTACTATAAACACCGAATTGTCTTTACATTACCCTATCTAACAAAATCATGCATTTGGCTTTCCTGGCAGTTGTCAGCACAAGTGTGACAGGATATCTGTAAATAATTGCTTTCTGTGACATCCAGATTATAATTATGATTGTCTTTTCCTACACAGTCTGTCTGCTCTCGCCTCTTTTCTTCACGGAAACCAGTGGCGGGGAAGATGACAGCGAAATGGCTTTGTCTTTTGTTGGACAGGTCTACCATGAAGTGTTTCAGAGAGAAAATAAAAGACAGACAGAGAGAAAGTTGTTTATAAGAGAACATCAGTTAAAGTGCTGCTTTCTGTTCTCCCTATCCATCTCCTCACACCCCTCCTCCAAGTTTCTCTTTCATTTCATTGTTCTTTTTCCTCACACCATCAGTTTCTCTCTCTCTCTCTCTCTCTCTCTCTCTCTCTCTCTCTCCCTACCTATCTTGCTCGCTATCCTCTTTCTTCTCCCTCTTGCCTCCGTCTGCTGCCGTCACAGATTTCTTCCTCCCTCGTCTGAAATATGAATATTTTAAAGCTAAGAAGCTTAAAGGGAACAATGAAATGGCCCCCAAGTTAAATTATACTCCATTTCCAGAGTCACAGAAGAGGGACTTTTCTGAGTGATGAGCACACCGGTGCTATGTGGGTGTTTCTTTCTCTTTTTCACACACATATATAAGCTTGTTGTCTCCTACTTTAGTGTCATATTTGATATTCCCCCTCCCCAGAGCTTGCTTTTACATTGCTGAACCAGAAAAGTGCACTGTAACCAATCAGCACGGTCCCTTCAGCTGTCATAATGTACACTCGACATCTGTGTTTAAAAAAAGTGGAATTCATTTCTGATAACATGCCTAAATGCTGTTTTGTGTTTGTTGCATAAAGAGAAAGGGGGGAGGCAGAACAAGACTAATTTGCATGCTTTTGGATGCAGTTTGTTTTAGAGCTTTGTTAACAGCACAAACAAAAGCAGTGTGTTGTAAGGGAATGGTTGTAGTTGTATTTTTGTTGTCTTCTAATTAGACAAGTCGCCCTAATGTGGGAGTTGTAAGTGGAAACTAAGCATTCTGCTTATCCATCCATTTTGCATTGGAAAAACACAAAGGGTTGAAAATGCACTAGTGCCAGTGCACCACTATTATCTGTGATGGTTGGTCTCATGGCTGTTAGTCAGAAGTCCATCAAGAGTAAGCCAAAAGTGACTTGATACCAATAAAGCCTTTAGGGCTCAACAGAAATATTTTTTAAACTGCAAAACTCGCATTTCTAATGTGTCTGCAGTCTTGAGGAAAAATAATCATATTGCCTTGAAATCTGGGTTGGGGATAAAGCCCTCAGCAGAAAGTCAAAGATAACTCTGGTGGAAAACACATCTTATCTTGGAAAGAAAACCAAGTCAGAAAACAAAGACCATATATTTCTATGCACTGTAGTGAACAATAATGGCTGACAAGGGTTTGTAGTCCGCATGAGTGTGTACTTGACACATTTTTGCCTTTCTTATTTTCCAGAGTGTTTTTTTTTTTTATCATTATTTCCCTCTCTCATCTGTATCTGAATCCAAAATAAAATGGAAAAAAAAAGCCTCTGAAGTGAAGAAGTGGAAGATTATGAGTATTAACACCTGGAAACAGCATTAACATTGTCACATATTAACAACAAAGATTTTCTTAGATTCAATTTAACGGCCCAACTCCAGGGTGAGGCAAAGGAGACACAGGGGTGAGGATGAAATATTAGTAAGCAAAACTGATTTAGTTGGAGACATTGTAATTTGAATAAAATGGAGGTGCTGAAAAAGAAAGTCCTTTAGAACAAATTTAGAAATAATAGCAGTCAAAAAAGAAATGGAAAGCAGGAAGCAGCTGCTTTATTGTTCAATTTTAAGGGAAATGAGCGTAGATTTTCAGAGAAGCCTAAATTAGTTTCTGAAGGTTATTTCTTTGTGCTTAAAAGGCAGGAGCAAGCTCTCCTCGGTGGCTAACACTAAGACATATGAAACCCAATATAGAAAATGGGTCTGATCCCAGTAATAATGGGATAGAAACTTTGTTAAAGGTCGTGACAGTTGTCCTGAACCCTCTTGACTGCTGCCAGTATAGCAATACTGGGTAACATCCAAGTCAAAAGACAAAAAAAACCCTTTGAACAAAGACAGAGGTTATAGTATTTGAGGGCTGGGGTCCTGCATAGCTTCTTTTTCCAATGGCTTCTATAAAAAACGCAAGCTTTTGACTTTTATGGTCAAAAGTTATCACTCACCCATCTAAATTACTGAATTCAGGTGTTCCACTCATTTCCACAATCACAGGTGTATCAAATCAAGCACCTAGGCATGCTGATTGCTTCCAAAAACATTTGTGGAATTCCAGGGTGGTACCGCAATAGGATGCCACATGTGCATGAAGTCCGGTCAACAGTCAACTGTTAGTGGTGTTATAACAAAGTGGAAGTGATTGGGAATAACAGCAACTCAGCCATGAAATGGCTATGTAAAATCACAAAACTGAGTCACTGAATGCCGAGGTGCATAATGCGCAGATTTTGCCAACTTTCTGCAGAGTCAGTCACTACAGATCTTCAAATTTCATGTGGCTCCACATTAGCTCAAGAACAGCACACAGAAAGTTTTGTGGAATGGGTTTTCATGGCCAAGCAGCTGCATGTAAGTGCAATCCAAGCTGCATCCAAGCCTTTTGTGCCACCAGTAGTGTAAAAGCACGCCGTCACTGGATTCTAGAGTAGTTGAGATGTGTTTTCTGGAGTGACGAGTCACGCTTCTCCGCCTTGCTGATGGATGAGTCTGGGTTTGGCAGTTGCCAAGGAAAGGGTACTTGTCTGAATGTACAGGGTGGGCCATTTATATGGATACACCGTAATAACATGGGAATGGTTGGTAATATTAAAGTCCTGTTTGTGGGACATTAGTATATGTGAGGAGGCAAACTCCTCAAGATGGGTGGTGACCATGGTGGCCATTTAGAAGTCGGCCATCTTGGATACAACTTTTGTTTTTTCAATAGGAAGAGGGCCATGTGACACATCAGAATTATTGGTGATGCCACAAGAAAAACAATGGTGTGAAATGGTCTTTTTCCTGGCACTTTCCTGGGCTGAACTTTAATAATAAAACCATTAAATATACCGTATTTCCCGGACTACAAAGCGCACCTAAATATTAGCCGCACAAGCTAAAATCAGGGGAAAATCCTGTTTTGTACATACATTAGCCGCACCTGACCAAAAGCCGCAGGTGTTTCAATGTTGACTTATCATATGTAAGAGAATATGCACAAAGGGAATTGTCAGGAAAGAGATGGCTGTTTGGAGACATCACTTTTATTAATATTTTGAAAAACAAGTTATGGGTACATATTTGCACATGTAGTACATAACAGTAGCCTACAGCACACCAGAAAAATAGATTCGGACTACCTTTTAGGCTCAGGTGCAGTGACACAGCTTTAACAAGAAGAAAAGTCAGTCATTCACCATCTTTCTCTTCTTCCTGCGCACTAAAACCACCAAAGTCCTCTTCTCCAGTGTCGGATACAAACAGGCTCAGGATGGCTTCGTCATCCACTCTTCTTCTCTCCTTCGTTGTCACTTTCAAAACCAAAGAAATCCTCATTGTCAGTGTCAGAGTCGAACACCCTCAGAAGGGCCGTGGCGGTGTCCTCCTCTCCATCATGCAGCAGTCCAGCCCTTCAAAATCCGTTGGTGATCGTGGATGTTTTCACACTTTTCCACGCTGTCAGAATCCACCGGTGGAGTTGGGCATAACTTGCTTTTTGGGCATAACTTGCAAGTTTATCGCCGCTCATCATCCACGCCTCCCGCTGAACGCGTAGCGCTACTTTGAAGTTTGTTTTTCGCGCTACTTCGTACGGCACTACGTTGCCTGGCGGACGGACATGTGACTAACATACCACTCTTGAACCCCGATCCTTCCGCCAGGCAACGTAGTGCCGTACAACAGCGGAACACACAAAACAAATCGTCTTACGATATGACAAAAATCACGGACAATCCATAGAAAAGCCGCACCTGACTAAAAGCCGCAGGGTTCAAAGCTTGTGCAAAAAGTAGCGGCTTATAGCCCGACATTTACGGTAATCATCGTCTCACTTAGAGGCAAATGCCTTCATTTTCATGTGACTGTAATGGTGCTGAAACCAAGCAGACCAGTGTTTTTCTTGTGACATTACCAATAAGTTTGATATGTCACATGGCCCTCTTCCTATTGAAAAAACAAAAGTTGTATCCAAGATGGCCGACTTCTAAATGGCCACCATGGTCACCACCCATCTTGAGGAGTTTGCCCCCTCACATACACTAATGTGCCACAAACCGGACTTCAATATCACCAACCATTCCCATTTTATTACGGTGTATCCATATAAATGGCCCACCCTGTATTGTGCCAATTGCAAAGTTTGGTGGAGTGGGGATTATGACGTGAGGTTGTTTTTTAAAAGTCGGGCTCGGCCCTTAAGTTCCAGTGTAAGAAATGCTGAATGTTTCAGCATACCAAGACATAATGGATAATTTTATCCTTCCAACTTTGTGGTAACAGTTTGGGGATGGCCCCTTTCTTTTATAACATGACTGTACAAAAGTGCAGAAAGCAAGGTCCATAAAGACAGAGAGCGAGTGTGGTGTGGAAGAAGTTGACTGGCCTGCACAGAGTCCTGACCTCAACCTGATGTAACACCTTTATGATGAATTAGCGCAGAGACTGCGACTTTTGCGTTCAACATCAGTGTCTGACCTCACAAATGTGCTTCTGAAAGAATGGTCAAAAAATCCCATTAACCACCCTTAACCTTGTGGAAAGCCTTCCTAGAATAACTGAAGCCATCATAGCCCAACATCATGTCAAACTTCATGGATTAACAATGGGATGTCACTCAAGTTTGTGTGAAATACGTGTGAAAGCATATAGCAAAGCAAAGTGATTACTTTCAGCAACATAGTGCATTAAACTTTAAACTGACTGAAAACCACATCAATACAAGTCAGTTATGCAAACTATATTAAGATGAAGCCTAATAGACATTCCTGACATGAGTCGGAAAATCTACTACCAAACAAACCTAAAGGTAAAAGTATTCAAGTTCACATTACTTATTATCCAACCGTGTTATATCACTCAAAACCGGCTGTCATTACAGAGGTGCACAGTAATAATCATTTGAAGCTAACAGCACACATTCTGTGACAGTCTTTGGAAGCCATCATTAGTTATGACAGTGAAAGTGTCAGAAAGAGCTATGTAAAGAGCGAAAATGAAACCTGGAGAGAAGCAGATGGCACTTTCTCAGCTCCACACACCTGGCCAGTAACTGTAGGATGTGGGTGTGAATGTTCAGTGTAGAAAGTTACACAAATTATGATGCCAGTAATGAGTGGAGGAAGTTTCAGACACTGTTCATCCATTTGACAAGCAACTCTGGTATAGTTTACTAACACTTTAAGGCTGGGGGCAATAACATTCCCTATTGGAGCTACCTGCTGTAGTGACCTCTTGTGAATAAGAGTGCAGCTGAAAGTTACTTCTTCTATGCTGTATTTACATATTTTGATCAGGTTTCTCACTCGTACATTGATATTTATGCAAATGCTCAAAAATCCAAACAACAGTACATATGAGCAGCCTAGTGTGCAGTGTACTTTTAGCTTAAAAAAAATAATGCCACAATGCCATTCACTCAGCTTGTTATCATCAGCAGCATTGCCAAAACCAACGTCTCCAACACCTCTATTTTCTATTAATATGAAGTTAATGTTAATCGTGCAACTAGTAATGAGTGAACAAGAATGTGGTTTCAGAAAGTCTTTTTCCTGGCACTTTCCTGGGCTGAACTTTAATAATAAAACCATTAAATATAATCATCGTCTCACTTAGAGGCAAATGCCTTCATTTTCATGTGACTGAGGTGCCAAAGCAGAGGCCAGCTGAAATATATAACTGGGAAAATATTTTTAATGACTATCACTCAAACACTAATTACATCTTTTCTTACTTATCTTGACAATACAATTAATAATAGTCCTCCTCATTCCCAATCATCCACTTTATCTTACACTGACTATCTGAAGGAAATGCAGCTGCTTGTTTGTGTGTTAGTGAAAAAAACAAACAAATGGGAACTTAAAGTATGGGGAGGATTAATTACTCAGTTTACTCAACTGAAAGTGTAGCAAATAGGCAAAACCTAAACTGAATGATTATTTGGGGGGACCAGCCAACGCATTCTCATCCCAAAATGTGAAATACTGACTTTTAGCTCAGATGCTATCAGCATCACAATGATATGCACAAGGTTACTGCTAGGAGGCGGTGAACTAATCCACTTCGCACAACAAATTCAGAGAAATTATTTGGGTGTTGGAATGATTTCTGGTGGAATAGAGGTGTATACATACAAGAAGCCACTCAAACATGTGGCGTTCAGAAAGTCAATAACATTTGGTGACTTCAGAGAACTACAAGTGAAGTAACAGCTGGCGATGCGAAATTAAACTTTTCAAAATGTTGCGACCAATCAAAGTGACTACTAGTCTGACCGAAGGATACCATTCATTGACATGACCGAATGGTGAACACATTAGAGGGCTATATAGGCAACCAGAGCCTGGAAAGTCCACCACCGGCCAGCCATCAGCAATTGTTGCATGCGTACTCACTTCCTATGTGAACACCCCTTATGTTTGCCAGAAGCCAGTTTGGTTCTTATTCCATTTGGGGCTTTGTTTTAGTTACTTTATCTTGTTTTTAAGGTTTAGGCAAAGGGACAATATTGTAGTTTGGGTTAACAAATAGCTTTTCAATAAATGTACTCTGCACATTGAAAAATTATACTTTACATCTAACTCCTAACGCATTCATACTTGACCCATCTCAGTACTGCAATGAAACGTTTGCATCATGCCTGTACAAAAGGATAACTCCCAGAACTTTGATAAAATGGAAGAATTTAAAAACCTGTCAAAAGTGCAGGAATGACCATCATTTGCCTTTCAGACTATAGTATTATAATTTTTTTAATAGTTTTATAATAATGACAATTGTATTTATAAAACAGATTTCATTACACGAAACTCAATCAGCTTAACACAGAAAATGAAGAAACATTAAAAACTGTGTAGGTTTACAGTGCCTTAAGGTAGCAAAAACAGCAAAACACAACAAAAGAACAAAACTTATTAACTGTAGGCATTAATGTTTCTGTAATGGTTACTCTACGATTACATGCTTCAGAAAAGATGTGTGTTGTTTTGTTTTTTAACTGAGGACAGACGACCACAAATATAAGAAATGCGTGTTGGGTTCTGGCAAAAAGGAGACTTGGAATATTTTCAATCAAGTAAAGTATAATGCAATTAACTGATTTTTATTTGTATATAACAGCTCTGTCCAGAAACTAGGAGCACTTTTTATTGAAATGTAACTTGGTACCAATTTAGATAAAATATAAAAGGTAATTAATGGTCTATGTTTCATTATTACTACAACTTTAAATTTCCATTAAAGAAAAGTTTAAGAAAAATATATTACGTGACAAATACTGTAATTAGCAGGTTTCAGATTGGCCAAGAATATTGCGATTGTTTGTTATTTAATATTTTCCTCCATCTATGTATATATTCCTCATGAATACAGAAAAATGGTTCTTTACTGGTTTCAGGACAAAATAATTAAAAGCAAAACCACCTTTATAGCTTTTGCAGATTTTTTCCCCTGATGCTTCTGAGGTTTTTTTTTCTGCAAGGCACCATTAAAAGCTGTCAGCTATTAATCAGTAAGTTTTCATGTCAGTACTTTGTGAAATCAATGTGTAGGCTGTTGTAACAGGTAATAATAACTCTACAGATGGCAACTGTCATCTCAAGGGGCGTGTGTGAGTGTGTGAAAGAGAAATGGCAAGAGAGTGTGAGAGAAAAAAAGCAGTTGAAATTATGTCCCACAAGAGTTTTGTATAAGCCAATTACCAAGTCAGTTATACAACTCCAGCATATTTCTCTTACCTTTGAAAACCGGCAAACAAAGGGAAACACTTCTGAGCTTTTATGATCATACACTTCTCACATAGCCAGGGAGAAGATGCGAGCTGGTAATTTACCTTTTTTTTTCATGTTTTAACCTGTTTGATCTGTGCAATCAGGGCACACACCTACAATAGAAACCTTTGTTTTGTTTTTTGAAAGAGTCATGTAATATAGGCAGATCAAGCTTCACACACCTTTAAATCAAATGCATCCATGACCTGTGTTCATTTTCACCCATATCAAGACAGTGAGTGAGTGAGTGAGTGAGTGAGTGAGTGAGCGAGTGAGTGAGCGAGCGAGTGAGTGAGTGAGCGAGTGAGTATGTGCTCCTACCCACGCAGTGGATGTTAGCTCCCCCATATTGAGGGTGAGTCATTTGTGGCAAGAAACAGTAGCAGCATCATTAGCATGCTGCTCTCATCCTCCCACTCCCCTACTCCTTAACAAATTTTAACTGGCACAGAGCTTCCACCGATAAATCACTGTTGCCCGACCGCTGAAACACTTCCATAATTCACCAACCAAAAATATTGAGTCAAACACACACTCATACTGCTCCCTTTCCGTTCCCCTCCCCATTTCATTCCATTTGTCCCTAAGCGTAGCGTAACACTTTCAACCACAGCACATGGAGTTCTACACCATCATGATCACATTATGTTGTCTCACAGTTGGTCCGACTTGGAAGGAACCCCTTAATGCTGAGTCCAACTATGAGCACCAACAGCACAAAAATATGTGATATCATATCATAACTTTAAAGGATAAGGTTGTTTCTCACTGACAACACACACCAGGAAGAAAAAGTCCATTTCATGTTATTTTTTTAACCCTAATCTCTCTGTAGTACTCAGATCCAAGCCTAATTATTTATATTGTAGACAACTGTTTTTTTGTTTTTTAATGAGTCACAATTCAGAATTTTCTTTGAAATTTGTTAGGGACAATTTTAACCTCAGTATTAACAGTACCAAAGGATCATCTGTGTAACTGTGTGTTCAATATATGTGCTTAAGTAGTGTCGCACCACAGAGCTTCATTTTACAAAATTAAAAACGAGGATTTGGCTGCTCATGCAACACAGAAGAATTAATACATTGTGAGTTTTGGCATTTTTAGTTGATTTGGTAACAAACACAAAAAGGAAATTTGTTTTGGTTATGAAATGTCTGTGTGTTATTTGTCTGTGATTTACAGCTCATATAAGGCCCTTTTAACACCACTTAGATCCCAGTCACACAGGCCTAAAAAGACTGGTGGGTCACATGGCAACTGCTCGGTAAAAACGAATATTCCCTAAACATTTGAGTAATTGCTGAGACTGCTGCCCATTACTCTCATTAATTCCTAAGCCCCAGTCACACAGCCTTAGAGACCAGTCAGTGACTCCATGGTAACCATCCATCACTAGGGAAAAATGTGTATTCCGCAATCAGGTTGCGAGTTGTTGCAGACGGTTGCTGGCTCTTGCTAGATAAAAAAAAAACAAAAAAACAAAGACTCAGGTAGAGGTATGTGGTGCTGCAACGAAAACCCTCATATGTCTTGATGCATTCTCAATCATCCAGGCAAGTAAATCTCCAAAGGTTGATTCTGTTCATCTGGACGTAGCGTTTTCAGTGGGAGAAACGTTTTGTCACTCATCCAAGTGACTTCTTCAGTGTCAGCTGACTGCAGGTTTCTTATATCCTATAAAACAGTACATTTGCATAATGACTGAAATCGGCACACTGAAGGAACAATGGACCTCCCAGCCCATTGTTCATTCAGTGCCGATTGTGTCCCTTTGAGCAATATGGCTCATTTGAAACAGTAAAACTTAGTATTGTTGACAGCCCAAAATGTGATGTCCCCATATGTGGACAGCAGGTCTTTGGAGGTTAAAGTAAAAGTTGTGCCTTTTGGAAAATGTTGCTTTAATGGGTAAGACAAGTTGCACTTTGACATTTATACATACATATATATACACATTCCTGGTTTGTGTCGGACTTTGTCTGGTTTCAGTACAGCTCAGGAGATAGTCAGTGAGCGTTTGCAGACAAGTTGGCATCTTCTATACACACAATACAGACAACCATATCTGTAGTAAGGATGTGTTTGTTCTCTTTGCTACCAGTCACATCCAGCAACCACTCACCAGCCAGTCAGAGAATATAAATTTTTGCCTAGCCACCAGGGGGTCACCAGCCAGTCTGTAGGCCTGTGTAACTGAGGCTTAAGGTGATGAGCAATAATGAGACACAAGGGCTAAATGATATTTAGGCAGCTGTATCAAAATGGATCTGAACCATCAGGTTACTTCTATACTTCCTAAAATGTAAGGCGATTTCTAGAATTAAAAAATTATAAGGTTGCTAAAAAACAAAACAAAACAAAAAAACGTAATTTTACATAATCGCCGTTTTAATAAAAATAAAAAATGTTTCTTCAGCATTACAGTCAGGAAACAGCCAGCATGAGGTGAGTGAAATGATAATCCCTATTGAAATGATAATCAGCAGTAGCAACTCTTCCTGCAACAACAGCTCTGCAGCGACAGTGCATAAAGCAGGCTTAGTGGAATATCATCGATAAATGACATTTGATTCTCGTGTTCCAATTTCTGAATAGTTTATCTTACAGTGTCACAGTCAGCGGTTTTGACACATATCTGACTCACACTGGTCAACTATCCTTAAGTGACATCTGTGCTCACTAAAATGGATTTTCTGGAATTTACATAGTCCCATTTACAGTCCTCACTGGAGGCTTGGCAGCATGTAATCAATAAATGACCACAGAATGTAACACTTTAATTTCTCTATCTGGACTCAGTTTATTTTACATTTCCATACTGGCTATTCAAATTCTATAAAACTAATACTTAAAAAATTTAAATGCAATACATTGTTTTGTAAAAAATACATATATATTTATAATGATTTTCCTTGCATGTTTAGAGACCTTTTAAATGCAGGTGAAAGAGTGAAATCAGTGTTTTTGCAGAATTTTTGTTTTTCAGGAGAGCTTTATTGTATTGTATGGTATTGCATGTCATCTGAAACAGTGTTCAAAGACACTCAGAGGGATTTTAAAATAATTCATGACAGAGAGAAAAGAATCAGTTGAAAATCAATTAAATAATAATTTCTTGATGATGTTTAAAGTTTATCTGTTTCCTGATTCAACAGCTGGGCATTTCTTGTCTTGTCTGACTTACAGTGTCTATAATCAGTTGCAGTCTATCTCCTCTAATGATTGGATCGTCAATCACTACGAAGACCTGGATCCCATGAATATTTTATGCTCGCCAACTGCATTAAACCCTGTTCTTTTGCGCTGCATCAGTTACATGGGTAAGTGGCCTGCAGTCAAACTGGGTTTCCTTGGAGAACAATGTGCAAGAACGCTGCTTTTGTTCAGAAATGTTCAAACAAAAAATGCTTCTTTTTTTCTTCTTTTAAATACTACCGCGTCCACAGGGGCAGTCCTACTTTGAGTGAATTTTCTTCTTTTAGGACAAATGAAAACTTCCCCGAGCTTTGTTGCCACAGTCTTTCTCCGTTCATTAAATCAGCCTAAGGCGTTTTGTTCTGCTTGCGGCGCGGCATTGGTCCTCCCCTGCTCTTCTCCTCCTCTTCATCATCTTCTGTTCTATCTGCTCTTTTGATCACAAGCTAAAATGTTACATACATTCTGACAGGATCTCAGGCCCTTTCAACAAGCGCAATAGGTTTTATTGAAGATATAGGTGAGCGGGTGCTACAGGTCACTGGAGGTGTAAGCCTTTGGCTTTGGGGAATGTAGACAAATTCAAGCATCTCTGAAGAGTAGTGTTAATTTTTTCTCTCTCCCTTTTTCTTTTTAAACAGGGGGTCAGAGTGTGTTTGAAGAGGTCCAAGACTGCAATTTAAATTAATCTTGTGCTCATTAAACTGTTATATAAAAGTAAAGTAGCTACACTAGTCCACATAAAAAAGCACATCAACTAGGGCACAGGCTGTATAATATATGGGAAAGTGGACTGTAGAAAGAAGCAACACTGGGATAGTTTATTGAGCTAAAAATAGAAATACTTATGGGGAGATTAAGTGAAGACGATATGTTAGACAAGCAGCCAGTATAAGGATTTTGTCTCATGCTGTACTGTACATTCATCTGCTTCCCCATTCCTTTTCATTTTTGCTATTCCATTCCTGCCTCAGTATCATTTAAGCACGCTAGCATGGAGTCACACACATTCACTCTCTCACACACACACACACACAGACACAACGGTAAAACCGAGTTGGTGTGTGAGGTGTCAGCATCACTTCAGAGACAGCTTGATGACAATCCAGCTGGAGTCACACTTTAAAGGTCACACACAGATCACACACACACACCCTTTCTCTTTGTCTGTCTGTCTTTCTCTCTCTCTCTCTCTCTGTCACACACACACACATGCGGACACGTTTTAATTAAAAGCTGCAATCAAGCTGACTTCTGCATGTATTAACACCTCTTGCAGACGTGAGAATGTCGTCATATTGCTGAAGTTATAAAAGTCTGGAACATTTAACTCATCTACGCAACATAGGCTGGTTATGAGGACCTGCAAAGAACATCTCACCAAGGAGGGAAAAAAAGTGTGAACGCCAATATGAGAAAATTAGTCATGCTAGCATGACACTTTGCTCACAGAGAAAAAGTTGTAGTCTACTTTCCCATATTTACACTTAGGTACGGAAATAAAATATACAGAAATAATTTCAAACTGTATGCATGCAACAAAAACTGGATTGAAATACAAGAAATATCCTTGGAAACGAGAAAGGGGACAAAACATAAAAAGGACAGAGCTGCCTGTAAATGCTTAATGATTGAAGTGCCAAAGGGAATAGGCCTGTTTGGAAAAGAAAAAAAAACTGGGTTAGTCTTTTTTTTTTCAGTTTTTACTGAAATATGTTTCATTAATGCAAAAGTAGTGGAGACAAAATCCTAACTGACTGTTTGATTGTACAGATCAATCAATAATGTTCTAAAGGGAGGTTTAGGGCTGCATGACCTGCATATACAAGCGTATGTAAAACCTTGTGAAATTACAGGTCCTTAGCTCCACTAGCATTCTCTTCAATCTTCCATCATCACAAGCTGACTGTTGTGCTGGCAGTAGGTTTTGTACCTTGATACCTTTGGTCGAGTTTA
Source organism: Rhamphochromis longiceps (assembly GCF_057381845.1). Classification (NCBI taxonomy): domain Eukaryota; kingdom Metazoa; phylum Chordata; class Actinopteri; order Cichliformes; family Cichlidae; genus Rhamphochromis; species Rhamphochromis longiceps. Next base: position 9,524,088 of record NC_140576.1, on the reverse strand, counting down.
CAACAAGACTACTGAGATAAGAACCACCATCCAACTATAAGTCAGCCAAAAAAATAAATGAATAAATAAAATATTTATTCTTCTGTGGATCTTTTGCATTATTGAGATTCTACACAGTTCTATCCAAAAGGAATACAACTTCTATGTAAAAAATTAGACCAATATTTATACTCGCTGTCAACTCTGTGCTGGTATATAACAACTATAAACCACCTTTTTATGGTATGAAAAATAAGCATCTAGTTTTCACTCAAAATGAGAAAAACACTTGCCATATTTTTTGTCATTACTGAATTACAGTGTCCTGCTATGAATGCACCAGACCAGAACCTAAAGGAGCATTATCATTAACAATGCGTAACATAGCAACGATTTGTCACAATCGTCGGTATTTTACACGATGGGATGAGAACGTGTTGTGAAATTTAAATGCTTCACTGTTCTTCCTATGCTGCTGTTAAGTGGCCATGTCTGTATGTCTGAACCTTTTTCCACCGGTTGTTTATAAAAAAAATTTTGTTTGTGTTGGCTTGTTCTTGTCACAGTACACGCATGCGTAAAAACCACAATGAGTTTGGACCTTTGTTTTCACGCTGTTATACAGATGTTGGTCCCCAGTGTCAGAACAGAAATTGTGCAAAATGTCTTTTAAATTATGCTGTCCCATTGTTTCTGGAGTAATCTACACGGGGACCTGAACTTGTCGTAACACATTACTGTGGGATGATTTACAAAAAGTTTATATTGTTCCCTTTTTCAGTGAGATTGCTCTTGAATTTTTACTTTATGACATATTACTGCATATGATGTGGATGCTGTGTTTATTTATTTGTGCTGTGTGAGAGTTGCATTTGTGCGATTTCTTTTGCTAATAATCTGCTGTCCTCTTGGCCAGGTAATTTATGAAAACAGATTTTTTTGATCTTAGTTAGGCTATTACATGGAATGAATAAGATACTGATTATTTAACATTAACATTATAATGCAACTGTGGATTAAAAGTACAACGTCCCTGCACTGGAAAAAGTCAGCAAATGTTTTGGGCCATTTCTAATCAGATTTGATTGATAAGTACTGTTATTTTCATTTGTTTTTTTTATTTTGGTTTAAAATTCAGTTTAATTTATTTCAGTTTTCAGATTAGTTTTGTTTTGATTTTAGTTTTAATTTTGGCTATTGATGGCATTTGTCAGCTTTTAAGATTTAGAAAGTCAATAACAGTACAAGAAATACAATAGACCAAACACTTGTCCTGTTTGTGTTCACAGATTTTACCAACACTGAGTTTTTCAGTTCTGCTGACTACCTAACATTGTTCTATACATGCAGTTTTACACACAACCGAATTCTTAAAAAAGAAGATAAACACCCATAGTGTTTTCAAGATGGCTACGATTGACAAGATCTGCCTTCTTGAAGAATTTTGGTTATTCCATCACAGACACACTTACAACACCTCCTACTATTTGCTCCACTTAATCAAATCTACTCTCCTTTAGTCCCCTGTGTTTGAGTTTGGGGATCAAACCCAGCAGTATCAAAGAGCAGGCAGAGAGGGATATGGAGTGACAGTGTTGTCATATCAATTCCCATCCTTACTGGAGACACATCTCACTTAGGCTGAAGTGAACAGATAGGGCCTGTGCGAAGCCATTGTACATATAATTGCTAGTCCAAAGCTGCACCTGTCAAATACGGTTAACCATCTGGGTTTCCACAGACAAGAAAAAAAGAAAAGAGGATAGATAAGCTCCATTTAGTTTGGGAGGTGATGTGGCTTAAATTGCAGTGGCAGCTGTAAAAGGGCTCTGGCTCGCACACTAAAGAAACGGAAAGTGAGATAGAGGAAAGTAGGCCGGAGAAAATAATCTTGGCAGAGGTATGTCAAGGCCATCCTGGTCATCTTTAATTTGAGGAGATTGGTGAATGGCCACCTCACAAGAATGAAATCAGGACTGTACGTATGCATCGTACATGTATCTTCATAAAAGGGAACCGTAAGGCAATTTGCTTTTCCCAAGTAAGCACCACATATACTGTACATTTAAGGGAAATAGGATGTAAGATGAGGAAAAGACATGCTTTATGAGTATATAGTTCAAAATGACACTTTGCCAGTATATTTTTTATCAATGGAATATCGTTTTTGACTGCAGTAGCAATTTAAATGCTTCCAACTGCAGAGCTCCGCATGAGAATATGGACTTTAAAGAAGATGAGACACAGATCTGTGTATTTTATGAAAAACAGTCATCTAACCTTCCCTGATGTGTCATCTGCAAAAACTATCAAGACTGTGTGTGTGTTATGAAAGCTTGGCCTTACTGTGTTCTGGCAGTCAGCATTGATCAGCTGCAGCAGCTGGCTCTCGAACTTCTCCAGGGACGGCTGAAGGGAGATGGTAAGTCTGTTCAGGGTGAAGGGCAGCGTTTTGAGCGTCTGAGGCTTCAGCAGAACATCTCCTGATGACAGCGTGAACATAACATCAACTGACACACACGCCTCAATATTTACACGATTTTCCTCAGTCATATTTAGAGTGCTTTCCTAGACTAAATTGATTTCTTCCCTGCTCTGTTAAATGTGTTTTCCGCTCAGAAAATGTCTGTTCCATTTGGACTACTGTGGAGGAGAAAACACCATCTAGTGTAATACATGCAAGCTACAAGTTCTGAAATACATTTCAGTACAGTTTGTTCATGACCCATTTGTAAAATTAATTTTCCATCATCCCCAGAAAATGGCATCGGAGAAGTTCGAGAAACATGAAAGACTGATTTCAAATGAAAATGCACAGCTTAAAAAAGCAGAATCACTGTGTGTATACTCCGTGTTTAATATATAAAAGTGAATGATATGTGCAACAAGCTTATTCTGGATTTTTTTCAGTTTTATGAAAGATTTATTAAAATTCTCTTCACATAAAGTAAGGACAAAACATTATGTGCAATCCTGGCAGATCAGCCAATCTCAGTGCCGCATCAGCTGATGACTCTGTTGACACCTTTCTAAAATCCAAATCAGGATATCTGCAAGCTGCTTTACGATCCACCTCCACCCTAGCTTCTGTATTCATGCTTTATTGCACCTAATCCACATCTGTTGTTCTTGATACATTCTCTGTTCTGTGCCTGCTGATGTGTTATCCGCACCTTTAGGCTCTCATGTGTGCATGTGGAAACTGAAGAAGGTCCCATAACAGAACCAAGTAAACTACAACTACAAACTACAGATAGAAATATGGGCCTATATGTGCTAATTGTCTTTGTAGTCCAGTTTAATTTGCAGTAGTTTCTGAAGCATCACATAAGCTACCTTACAGCCATCAAGGAAAAAGAATTTCATAACATTTGGAAGGTTCAGTGTCTCCTGATGTCAGCTGAGAATTACAGCTGTCAAGATTGATGAGCTGAAAAAGACAGTCTGAAAATTCCAGCTTTCATCGAAATTGATTCCGACCAAAGCGTCTGACAGGAAAGAGCGACAATCAGCGAGTGAGTCAGTTGGTCAGTTGTGCAGCTGCAGCTCAGAATTTCGAGCCAGCTGTCCACTAATCAAAAGTTCTATCAGCTCCTTCAGTCCGCATGCCAATTTGTCCTTGAGCAAGATATTTAACCCCATAAAATTGCTGTACTGAATTATTTCTTCTTACATTTAAAAACAATATGTAACATTTAAAGGATCTACATTATACACTGCAGTTATGGTCAGAGGTTTACATACACTAATCCTGGGCATGAATGACATTTGTATTTGAGGCCTTGAATGATTTCTTTGAACTGTCTGTTTAAGGCACGATATGCTAAAGGAAACTTAACCAAATATTAGAGGAGTCTATATAAGTATTTGAGTCTGTATGTATAATTTTAACCCTGTGTGCATTATAGAAAATACAAAATATATTCAAACTCATGCAACCATTTTTTTTGTTTTTCATTAAATTCATTCATGCTGTACAATTATTATATCGTGGGAAAAAAATTTTTTAAGAGCACAAAATTATCATGATATTCATGTCCATGATGAGTATGAAAATGTCTGACCACAACTGCACAAACAGGACTTAAAACACATCATATAGAACAAACTGAGGACTTAAAAGTATGAAAGTGGTTAATATGTACTTATCAGCAAGTAATATAACACACTTCCAAGCAAGGGAATTTTTCAGTAGCTCAGCAGTCAGGAAAATAGTGACTGCCAGGACAGCAACAGAAAGGTTTCTGTCCTGGTTTGACATATTAAAAAGAGCTCAAAGACATGCTGCTATATCTCACCCCCCTACATGGTCTAAGACAATTGAATCTAAGCTGGCTAACATCTTAACAGACAGATTTTGGCTGCTTGTGGAAGATGGATAGCCGTCATTTTCTGAGATATTGAGAATTTTCAAATCACATAGAAATATATGCGGCATCTAACACACTATCCCTGGTATACATCAACACAATGTTCCTTCAGCCCTGTATTGCATGTCTGTAACTGACTTGAAATAAGAGGTCATAATTAAGCTAGTTACAGATATACACACATACACACACACACACATATACATATATATATATATATATATATATATATATATATATATATATATATATATATATATATACACACATATATATATATATATATATATGTGTATATATACATATATATATAAACACCCAGCACGCCCCTGCGGGCGGTTTATCCTTCAAGCTCGGGTCCTCTACCAGAGGCCTGGGAGCTTGAGGGTCCTGCGCAGTATCTTAGCTGTTCCCAGGACTGCGCTCTTCTGGACAGAGATCTCCGATGTTGTTCCCGGGATCTGCTGGAGCCACTCGCCTAGCTTGGGAGTCACCGCACCTAGTGCTCCGATTACATGAGGCATGAGGCAAATGGTGGTCACACCAGATACTGACCGGTTCTGGGTCCCCAGACCCCCAATAGCGCAAAAAACTGCACATTCCAGGGTGGCCTTTTGTTGTGGGCAGTCTGAGGTACACCTGTGCACTACTCATGATGTCAGATCAGCATCCTGATGTGGCACACCTGTGAGGTGGGATGGATTATCTCAATATAGCAGATGTGCCCACTACCACACATTTGGACTGATTTGTGACCACTGTTTGGGAGGGATGGTTATATTGTGTATCTGGAATGAATTTGAGGTCTCTACGTCCATCCCATGGGGAATGGGAGCAGTAACAAAGGTGTTGCGTTTATATTTTTGTTGAGTATGAGTATATATATATATATATATATATATATATATATATATATATATATATATATACATATATATATATATATATATATATATATATATATATACACATTAGGGGTGCAACGATATTCGTATCGATATTGAACCGTTCGATACAGTGCTTTCGGTTCGGTACCCATATGTATCGAACAATACAACATTTGTAATTTATTTTATCAATTTTCCTTCTGACGATGCTGTCTGTGTTGAGCGCTCAGTGAATCTGTGTTCGACTACTCCGCCTAGGCTGCACTGTCGAGCGCAGATCCACTGAGCGCTCAACACAGACAGCATCGTCAGAAGGAAGAGAGCAGGGCAAGCTAGCGAGACAGAAGTTAAGCTCTACTTGCAACAGGCAAGTTGAACCTCATTCAGATCTGGCGTTTGGAATTATTTTGGTTTTCATGTGACGTATGACCCTGAAGGTAAGCGAGTCATGGACTAAAGTAAAACAGTATGTTGGATGTGCCATGCAATGCTCAATTACATTGGTGTGAACTAGTGTGTTAGCGCAGTTAGCTCGTTAACGTGTTTGCCGTCTAGCCCCATGCATGGAGCGATCGGCGGTAGCTCGTTAACGGAGATTTGCCGTGTTGTGGCGTTAAGGTCATTTCAACGAGATTAACCTGAAAGCACTAGTGGGAACACAACGAATATGACTGCACATTTACGCCGACATCATCCTAGTGCAAAGACAAAAACAACAAGCATGCTACTAACTTTAGCCGAGTCATTTAGACAGCTGTTAGCACATGATTCTCCTTATGCTGCTGAGAATATAGCCCAGAAGAAGCGGATAGTATAGCTTTTATTTTGGAAAGAGCCATTTCTCTGTAATAAACTCTCTTTTCCAAAGATGAGTGATTCCTCAATCAGATACAGGGCTTGCAATATCGCTAGCCCGACGTCCCGGAGCTAGCGATTTTTTCAGTCGGGCTACCAAAATCTATCTCTTCCCTGCCCGTCGGGCTATTGTAGGAAAAATATATGTCAATGCTTTTGCATTCTTTCAGAAATGTAGCTGGGTAATTATGTCATTGGCATCGGTGAGCCACTGTCAATATGTGACATATTGAAGTTGCGTTTGAATTTGCGCTTGTTTTTTTGCTTTCACTTTGCAATCGTGCGAACTGTGTATAGAGAGCGACAGCACTGATCTGTGAGTGATGATAATTTGTGCACCAATTCCTCTGACATCGTCTTATTAATCGTTAGCTTACTATGCAAACATGACAAGTGAAATCTCCCGCAGCTTAAACATGTGAGAGGTTGATCGCGCAGAGAATCGCTGAGCTTATGTGAGTGAGCGTGTAAAAGCATTTCAGTTCTGCTGAGCCAAA